>NW_026875067.1:0-170716 GCF_032173495.1 Musca vetustissima
AGACCGATTTTTGGGCTTTCCTTACTGGTTTATTCTCTGAATAACTAGTAATAACTAGTTCGGACAGACCGGCTAAAAATAAAACATACTAAATATTAAGCGCAACCTTTCTATGGGAAGTCAAAATATTGGACCGTTATCGAAAATATTATCCGAATACGTTATCTCGTAGATTTTAAATACGCCTTTCAACAGATTATTCTGCAATTAAATTCCCAGGGAGCTTAAACTGTATCGTCCCCTTTTTAATACCTTCAGAATAATAAATAACCAATAATATTAATAGCTTTTAATTCAATAATAAATTGCAGGAATCGTACAGACTTGTATTCCCTTTTTGTCTTTTTCTTTCTCCATAAAAAAAGATTCAGATAACTATACTAAATCATTTTAATATTGAAAAACAAAAAAATTATTCATTTATTTCAATTTCCTTGGCAAACACGAATTTATTCATTCAATCATTAATTTTATTCCCCTCATTGTCTATTCACGAAGCTCGGTTATGGCTAGCAGAACGCTTTGTTGGTGGCATCTCCGGATACATTTTGTTAGCTGTCAACAATGTGTTGTTTGTTTCGAAAATAAATAAATCAATTTTTCTTCGTCTTCTACTTAGTTCTGCAGCAACTGTGCGGTTTTCTATGCAGTTATGCGGCATTAAAAGCGTAACAAAATGTATATTTTAAGGGCAAAGTTTCCTGTCCATACACCCCCTGTTTTTCGCAGAAGGACGATGAAGAAAAAAGTGAAAACTTGCTAAGAAATTTACACATAAAACATAAGAGCGTAAATAACAAATCCAAAACATTATGAAAAATGTAGCTCAACATGCGATTACACACCCACTTCCAAGCTAGCCGAAGAGATTTTGGGTGTATAATCCATAAACACCAATGGGGTTAGTTTTTTTCGTTCTTCTATTCCTTAAGGAATCATGACTCTATGTAAGAAATGCCAGAAAGCCGGTCTGTCTTCTTTTGGACAATACAAGAAGTATATTTTTTATGATGTTATTGTTATTGTTGGGTGCTTCTTCCTTTATCCGAAGTAATAACGATGAATGTCCTGCCAACTACCAAGCATACATCCATTTAAGGTATTACCCCACGCGAATGCCATAGTAGTGTTGGGGCTACACCAAATATCCTGGTGTGAGTGAGAGAAGGAACGCCGCCATTCTCGGTAGTTTGTTGGTGTTTTTGGCGTTGTTGTTATGATTGATGGCCATAACTGAACTAGACGGACAGTTTAGCTTCCTATTTTTATTTTGTTTATTTTTTGGGATCGTTATTGTTTGTTAGTTGTTGTCCTGCATCACAAAGCAGCAGTTCAGCTGTCTTGTTGTGTTTCTTCTTGAGTTGAATGTTTCGTTTTTTCTTCATTTTTTCGTTGGGGTTCTGCTGTTACCGTCGTGTTGTTGTCATAATTTTAGGGCGTTTATCTCTAATGCCACCAGCATTATTTACCCTCGCCAGAAGCGAACATCAAATGCAAGACCCCAAAGCTGAAAAAATCGCTTTGTAACGACAGCATAAAAATCGTACACGATTTATAAACGACGAAACCAACCAAAACTAACAATTCGTGTTATTTTTTTTTTCATATTTTGACACGCATCAACCATGATTCGTTAGAAGAGTGTGGTTTGTTTTATTGTTCAAGGTTTTGCACCGTCAAGTGAATATTTATACATGTCTAGTTGATAGATGTCCTACATAGTTGTTTTCGTTTTATGAAATTGGTGACCATTTGAGGGCAGAAATGTCCAATATGGATCTGAGTGACTTTGATAAATATGAAGAATTGTTTGTAAGATGCAAAGCGGAGCCACAATTAACAAGTTTCGTTTGGCGATAAAACTAAACCACCATTGTCGGGCTCAACGTTATCAGTACAATGAGTACGATCATTGGATCGTACTTTTTCAAAGAAGCTACGATTCGCAACAGGTGAGCGCTGCCGTGACAGCCTCATCGAAATAATAATGTTCGACTATATAAAGTATATATCTTCTTGATCAGCGTAAAATTCTTTGACTTTTTAAATCGAATTGACATAGATTGTCAAAATTTTGTTCTTTAGTACTTTAAGTCCTTATTGGCTAGCAAATCTGTCTACTACAAATTTTAAAATTTTTGGGTAGCCCCCATACAAGGGTACTCCCCCATTTTTAGAGATGGGCAGTGGGTAAATACCCGGTAAATACCCGGTAAATACCCGGACCCTATTTCGGATTTCTATATTTGCTTTGACATTAAAAGTAGGTATGCAAAATTTTGCCTTCTAAATTGCAGCATATTGATTATTTTTTACACATGTTCTGCCCTAACATACGTTATCCATATCGGTCCACATTTTGAAGTTTTGCGATTTTAGAAAAAAAATCTCCATTAAAAATTGCTGAAATTTGTATATAGTGTACATTATGATTTACAACAATCGCTTAACGTCTTTTTCACACGTTTTACATAAAATGTTAGAGCTTGACTTGGATGCCATGATGCCAAATGTAACACAAAACGCGTAACAATGCACTTATTGAAAGGTGGATTGAATGAACAATTTATTTGAGGTTCGATTTAACGCCATTGGGGATATGTTTAAGCTGTACACGTCTGTACAGACAAGCCCTTTAATTGACATATTTGACGACAATATTGTAGCATTCATTCGAGAGATAGAGTATACCAAAGATGGAACAAGCGGCTAGACCATCTAAGACTTAGCGCGGTCAAAATTTTTATAAAATAATCTTCAAATATTGCGTTATTCAAAAAAAAAAATCAAATAAAGATTACATGAGCCGAACACATTAACCGATCTAAAGATTTAGATTTGATGTTCTTGTTCACATACAACCAAAATCGTTGTGGATCTGGAAATTAAATATATGATCTACAGATATAGATGAAACGACAAAATATTATGCCGGACATGGGTTTGTATTATTATATATTATAGCTATATGTTAATCTGGACCGATCTAAAGTATGCTAAACACTCATCATGCAATTGCATATTTTGCATGATGCGTGTTTTACATTACATGTCAATCGGACAAATGTTAGGTTGTTACAGACAAAGATATTTAAAAACAAACCATTTTCATTTTCAGAAGAAACCAACGCTGTGACCGTTGCACACCATTTATTAAAAATCCGACAAAAGTTTTTGAACTTTATCCTAGGCTAAGTACTTGTGTTGTGCAATCGGACTAACATGGGGACATTGTAAAATCCGACAAAACTATAAATGGGAGCTATATACAAATCTGAATTTTAATAGGCTTCGTCTTTGGTTAAATAAATGAGGTGTACCAAATTACATTCTATTCGAATGATAATTTCGAACTGTACTTTATATTTACAATTTACATCAAAAGACAAACCGACATACATAAATAGACTCAGAAAGTAATGCTATGCATATCGTCAAAAGTAACTACGGGTATATCGCTTTTTTTGCATGTTACAAACATATGCGCAAAGATATAATACCCAGTACCAGAGTGAGGTGAAGGATATGTTAAAGAATATTTTGCCAGTACCGACATCTTTATAAGATACGAAGAATAATTTTTTAAGGACCATCATCATGTTTTTCAAATGTTTTCCTTTAAGCAGAGATATTGTGAATAATATTTTTTGGAACCAACAAAAATATAGGCGTCAATTTTGAGAAACATTTTTTAGGAACCAGTAAAAAATATAAACGTGGATTTTGAAGAATATTTGTTGAGAATTGGCTTTACAAAAAAAATTCATATAAAGAAAAACTTCTTAGAAATAATAATTGAATTAAAATAATAAATACCTTTGAATGGTGAAGATGTTGCAGATTACTCATATCCATAACTGTACGTTTATTATTGAATTCCTTGATAATTCAGCCAACAAAACATCTGTTTCAATACAAAATTGATTCAGAATTCGATCTCAACTATGATTTATTTTCTGCATCAATACCGAAAACAGAATGCCGTTTTTCCGTAAATCTGTAGAAAATGCACATACAGTGAGTGTAATAAGTATTTTGCCTTAATATAAATTTGACAAAATTCTAATATATAATAATTCTAATATATGCTATTTTCATCGCATATATTGGTTCCTAGATCAATATTAATGGACCATAAAGTTTTCAAAGTCTGAAAAATGGGGTTTCGCGATATTTCTTTTAATAATTTGTTTGTCGGATTTTGATTTTAATAGTTTTTAGTGTCCTGTCCTCGCGATATATTTTGCAAAACCTCCTTTTTATTATTCTATAGTTATTTGGGATGTTTTGAAGCCGCGACGACCATATCTAATACTCTCATTTCGAGATTAGGACGAGAAATTAACATATATTAAATGAAAAATTGCTGGAGAATGTATTGGACGTAAATGTGAGAAAATATTCGCGAAAAAAATGCCGTGGTTTATTGGAATCGTCGCCAAATCGCTTTTAGTATGTGGTTACCCGCAATGGAAACTATAAAAAGACAAAGCGTGTGTTATATAAATATTTTTTTTCAAAAATAATAATAAAAAGCAAAATACTTTTTTGAGATAATCATTTTTGGATTGGTAGAGATTTTGGCCGATATCTTCGAGACCAATAGGTCTTTCGCAGTGATTCTTGCGGAAATAAGATCTGAATATATCCACAAACATATCCCATCATACATAATTCATTTTACATCTTTAGTATGCTGGCTTTAGGCGTATATATTAGAATTTTGTCAAATTTGTATTGAGGCAAAATACTTATTACACTCACTGTATGTATTTATGTTCCTTAATTATAATTTCTTGTATATTGTATTTCTTGAATAGTTTTTTTTTATAGCAAATGAAAGATTTCCTCCTTTTGCAAATGTTTGTCGCTAAAAATTTTCGTTTTTGTAATTCTGTTTTTATTGAAAGCTAAAACTCAAATTGCTTTGAAAATTATTTTTTAAAACTGTTTTCTTTTCATCAAAAGTAGTTCACATACAAAGTAGATAAGTTATTATTTAAAGTCTGTTAAGTTTTAATTTGATAAATATGATTTGAGATTCACTGTAGGTGTCAAATAAATAGCGAATCGTTTGTAAGACTTATACATAAATCTGAACTGATTTAGTCCCATACAAGTGAAAAAGCGTTAAGTTCGGCCGGGCCGAACTTTGGATACCCTCCACCATAGATATACTGACAGGTACTAGAAATGAAAATATAGGGAACATACAAAAAAGTGGACCAATACCGACATTTCTAAAAACGGATTATGTGAACCATAATGTAAATCATAATAAAAATTTCAGAAATTTTTAATGGATAATTATACCTCAGCCTTATGGCTAATGAGGGTGTATACCCTTTAACACGGTGAAAATGTGCCTCATCGAAATATTGGTTCTAGACCCCATGTTTTTTTGGATCAAATTCGTTTCAGAAAATTAAAATTTTATCCAAACTTTGCGCATCTTATTATTTCTTCCAAAATTAGTTCAAATTCGAAGATGGGGAATATCGGTCTACTCCTTCTGGAACCTCCAAACAGGGGCTAGGTCTAAATGCGGCTGTAGTTCATTATAGAACATTTTGTTTTAATTTTTTTATCTCGCTATCCTCCACAATTAAAATGATTACAACAGAGTTTTAGAACCAAACTCAAAACGAGGAACAAATCAGATAGCTATTTAAATATAAAAAGGGGGTTATATGGGGACTACCCCAGAAGGGGGCGAATATTAATAATTTTTGGTAGAGAGATTTGTTACCTTACACGACTACAAAATACCAAATTTCAAATTTGGTTGAAAAAAGCGCTCAAGAACCCCAAAATACCGAAAATTAGGGGTACCCTTATATGGGAGCTATCCGAAAAAATTGACTTATTTTCATAATTTGTTGTGGAGAGATTTGGTGTCTATTAAGAACTCAAAATATTAAATTACAGCTAATTCGGCGGAAAAAATACAAATCAAAACCCCCAAAATACTGAAAATTTGGAGGTACCGTTATATGGGTGCTACCAGAAAAAGTGGACCTATATTTATAATTTTTCGTGGAGACAATGTACAAAATTTCAGCGAATTCGGTTGAAGAACGCGCTCAAGAACCCCAAAATATGGAAAATTTTGGGGTACTCCCATATAAACGTGGACCGATGGAGCCCATCTTCGAACTTGACCTGCCTGCAGACAAAAGACGACTCTAAGCAAAATGTTGGCGACCTATCTTAATTCGTTTAGACGCTAGAGTGATTACAACAGACAGACAGACGGACATGGCTATATCGTCATAGAATTTTACGCTGATCAAGAATATATATACTTTATAGGGTCGGAAATGACTATTTCAATGAGTTACAGACGGAAAAACAAAATTAATATACCCTTCATACTATGGTGGAGGGTATAATAATGGTACCTTCCAAATTTCGGTATTTCGGAAATTTGTAATTTTATATTTTTGAATCTCATTGGGTAGAATATCACCTTAATTTTATTGGTTCTCGGTTGGTGGCAAATTATACTCCCATAATATTGGGTCAAGTTTTGTTGTACTTCCAATTTTCAGTATTTTGAGTATTTCAGACACGTTTTAATAAAGTTCCTAGTCCATTTTTCTAATCTTGGTAGTTCGGTATTTCGTTTTCTCCTGTCCATGCAAGTTTGCCATGACACAGCTCCCACATAAAAGACTAGGAACCTTGTAGGTATTTTCAATGTCCAACTCATATTGGAGGGTACAAAAGTCAACACAGCCCGACTTAACGACATTTCGACTTGTAAATTTTGATTTAGTTCTAGCAAATCGTTTACTCTCGTCGTGATATATCCTGCGAATCGGTCAGTAAGACAGATAAGTGAACATTTCTAAATCTACTCGAAATTGTCTTAAATGGTTTAAAAACCTTTGGTCTGATCTCTTGGAGGATCTAATCGATTCTTCCTGGACGTATTTTAGACCACTATTAAATTGTTGCTCTTCGTTCCAATTTAATGGATGTACAGTCAGAATATTTAATATTTAAAATACGAGTTTTTTTTTTGGTTTTTGGAAGATTTAAGTTTAACAAAAGAAAATTTCCTACGCGCTACATAAACACAGCTTTTGTGGTTGGCATTGAAGGGATATTTTTACGCATTTATTCTTTTGATCGTTAAAATGTTTTTCCTTACAATTTGCTTCTTGCTGTTGTATTTTCCTTTTGCCCATTTCAGTTACGTAGCGATTTTTATCATTTAAATTATTATGGTCGGTGTAAAGACAAAACCGAGAATCCTTCTTCGTAGTGGCAATAACATTTATGCGTCCATTTGTTACACACAAAAAACAATGCAAAGAAAAAGCAAATAGAAGAAAAATATTCAGCGAACCAACCAAGTAATAGAGGAACAAGAAAATCCTTGAGATAAAAAATTATATTAAATTGGATGTTTGTATTCCCGGGTGCAGTCATCTTGGATTTCATTCATAATTTATTATACCACTAATGTTGTAACGAATTCATTGTTTAAAAAAACAGCCCGTTACACGCCATGTTTCAAGTGGAGTTTCGGTTTTGTTTTTTTATTTTGCTGGTATTTTTTGTCTGTTAGTTTTCCGATTCCAAGGAAGCTGTGATGTCTTTGGAGAAAATGTTTTTCCTTCTGGATTTCTGTGGGTAAAATAAATTTTAATACTTTGAAATTGAAAAACTTGTTTTTTGAAATTGCATAGATTCTTCCATTTCGTATTTGTATTATTTTGTCTTAACTTCATTTAGATAAGACCATAAACTTATGGTATTAACGCTCCAGTGGACAGACAAAGTTAATTTGTAATAAATGGTTGTCTGAAGTCACTTTAGATTAATATGAAATAAAAAGTGTTTGGATTAAGTTGAACATAAGAAATTTGTGTTTAGTCTGGCGAGACGAGGCTGGAGAATAATTTTACTTTATATAATGGACAATAGAAATTCCAATTTTCAATCAAATAGGTTCAAAATATAAATTTTGGTAATTTATATAAAAAACAAAATTTTTGCGATAAATCGAATTCGTATCTTACTGCAAAGAATCTATAATTATTGCAAGGTATGTTTTTTGCAACAATTTAAAAATCCATTAGACTACCCAAAGATCCGAGAGCTCTGAATGCCAAATTATACCTACTTCGGTTGAGAATTATCAGATATTTTCTCACGTATATTTTTAGTCTTAAGCGACGGTATATGCAATGTCGAAACATAAACCTAGCTACAAAATTTTTGTTCCTCGCCCTCAAAAAAATCGGAATGGCAAAATTCATTCACTTCGGCTGGTAAATATAGCTAAAATCTTCAAAACGCTGAGATGGAACGTTAATAAATCGGAATGGGAAATTATTATACATCCACTTTAGCTAATACATATAAACAACACGATGGGTCGTAGCACAATTAAATCTAGATTTCGATTTAAAACATACAAAAAATGTCTAAAAAACAAAAATTGGGGGGAACTTATTTCTTCGACCTTTAGTTTTTTGCTGCCTCTGAAAGCTTGAGTTGTCCACATACAACCACTTTGAGAATTCGTCAGCGTTACATGACGGCTATATCGGAATACTACCGTTTTTGAAAAAGGTGGTACTCCGATTAACAGTATTTTACCCATATTCACTAATATCTACTTTGATCCATTCAAAACAATTTCATTAAATTTTGAACATTGCTTATTGACTGTTGATGTATCCCACACCACAAGGAACTATGTTATACTGTCGAGACTTCCGATGTAAGGGATAATGGGGGAATATACGGAATATAATAAAAAAAAAGTGGAAAATTCACACGAAATATAATTTCAGCAATTTGATTGTTAAAGTATGGTAGGGTGCCGCATGTGTATAAAATCCTCAAAATATTAAAATGTAGATGGCAAAGTTATATGTTGAGCTGTACCTAAAGGGTGACCAATATTGATAATATCATGTATGAATTACTGAATATTTGGAATTATCTTTGTATGAGGGGTTATGCTTAATTGAGGACGGATGTAACTCAATTTCGAACCTAACATTAGCGTTTTGTATCAAAATGCCTTCCTTCACGCTAAATATTAAAAATACCAAAAATTCGAGGGGTATCACTATATGAATATTAGGCCTTAATGAGGACTGATATAGTTCATTCTCCAACATGATATTCTAGTTCTTTATCTCGACATCTCTGGAGACTTAATGATTACAACAGATAGAGTATATAAAATATTACCGCCATACTATGGTGGAATACGACTATATGGGGACAACTCCAAATCGCGAAAAAAACCAGTAAGGAAAGTAGCAAGGTCGGACGGGGCCGACTATATGATACCCTTCACCACTTTGGGACCAGTAAAATAAAATTGGACCCATAAACATTTCATTCTGCAACCTATACTAAATTTTTCATTTGGTCAGATATAGAGTTGCTTCTTACAATGGAACAAAATTATATAAATCAATTTAAAGCAAATAACAATCTGACCCCGATACATATCTGATACACATTTACTATTTCCATTACCATTTACTTAAAATCGGACGAAAATATTTATAAAAGCTACATCGAAATCTAAGCCGATTTCATCGAAACCTGTCACAGCATATCGGCCACATTTTGAGTTCTTGGTGAATCACTTACTTAAAATAGGGGAAAAATATATATGGTAGCTCTATCTAATTTGAACCGATTTCAATAAAACTTTCCACATGCTAGGTTATACAAACTTCAGTATCCTGTGCAAAATTGTGTGTCAATCTGCCTAAATTTGGGTCTTTAATGCACATTTTACTTAAAATCGCTAGAAACTATATATAGGAACTACATCTAAATCTGAACCTATTTTACATTTACCTTGAACGGACGAAAATATATATGGCAGCTATATCTAAATCTGGACCGATTTTCAATCAATTTACACATCATTCTAGGCCTGATTCATTACGCTATGCCAACTTTCGTGCAATCGAAAGATATATATTGACTTTGGTACACCATTTACATTAAATAGGAGGAAACTATATATGGGAGCTATATCTAAATCTAAGCGGTTTTTTTCAGGAAAATTAACACACAAAATTCTAGATCTAATTGAGAACATTATGCCAAATTTCGTGCAAATCGAAATATACTTAGGGACTTTGGTACAGCATTTACATTAAATCGGACGAAAATATATATGGGAGCTATATCTAAATCTGGACCGAATTTCACGAAACTTAACACACATTATTCTAGACCTAATTCAGTACGCTGTGCCAAATTTCATGCAAATCGAAAGATATATAGGGACATTGGTACACCATTTACATTAAATCGGACGAAAATATACATGGGAGCTATATCTAAATCTGGACCGAATTTCACGAAACTTAACACACACTATTCTAGACCTAATTCAGTACGATATGCCAAATTTCGTGCAAATCGAATGATTTTCAGGGATTTTGGTGAACGGTTTAACAAAAAATCGGCGAAACTATATATGGAAGCTATATCTAAATCTTGACCGATTTTTAGAAAACTTAACACACATCATTCTAGACCTAATTCAGTACGCTGTGCCAAATTTCATGCAAATCGAAAGTTATATAGGGACTTCGCGACAACATTTACATAAAATCGGACGAAACAATATATATGGGAGATATTTATAAATCTGAACCGATTTTCAGGAAATTTAACACACATCATTCTAGACCTAATACAGTACGCTATGCCAAATTTCGTGCAAATCGAATGATTTTCAGGAACTTTGGTGCACCATTTACCTAAAATCGGCCGAAACTATATATGGAAGCTATATCTAAATCTGGACCGATTTTAAGGAAACTTAACACACATCATTGTAGACCTATTTCAGTACGCTGTGCCAAATTTCATGCAAATCGAAAGATATATAGCGACTTTGGTACACCATTTACATTAAATCGGACGAAAATATATATTGGAGCTATATCTAAATCTGAGCCGATTTTCCCCAATTTCAATCGTCCTTGGGCCAATAAGTGGCCTATGCCAAATTTCATCCAATTCGGATCATAAATGCGACCTGTACTTTGTTTACAATTTAACATGGACAGACAGACGGACGGACAAATCAAAAGGAACCATGTGCCTATCTCGTTTCCTTTTGTCTGTTACAAACATATGCACAAAGACATAATAGCCTGTACCACAGAGTGGTGAAGGGAAAAATCACTTAACTATTTTTATATAAACAAGTGAAAAAAGCATTAAGTTCGACCGGGCCGGGCCGAACTTTGTACATCCTCCACCATAGATATACCGAAAGGTTCTTGCAATGAAGATATAGGGAAAATACCAAAAAGTGGACCTATACCGATAATTCTATAAACAGATTTATGTAAACCAAATACAAATATAAACAATTTTTAATTGGGATTTTTCCTAAAATCTGAAAACACCAAAACGTGGACTGATACTGATAATGCATGGTAGAGTATAAGATCCTCAAACTACTGTAATTTAGATTACAAAGTTATATGAGGATATGCCCAAAGGGGGACCAATATTGATTACAAAGTGTAGGAATATGAGGGCTATGCCTAATTAATGTCCGATATATATTTCAAATTCGAACCCAATATTTTAGTTTTGTATCTCAATTTTTTCCTTCAGAAGGTATATGGGGGAGATGCCTAAATGGTGACCGATATATTTCATTATCGTCCGGTACGAGTTTTCTATCACGCTTAGAATTTCATACTTTGTAGCGTAAATTTGATAATATATCTGACTACTAAATACCAAATTACAGAATACGAATTCGGTAAAGAAACAGTCCCAAGAACCCCAAAGTGCAGAAAATTGGGAATACCCATATATGGGGCACTCGAAAAATGGACCTATATTTATTATTTTTTGTGAAGAAATTTGGTACCCAATAAGAAACCAATGTACCAAATTCGGTTTAAAAACGTGCTCAAGAACCCCAAATACCGAAAATTGTGGGGCATCCTCGATTCGCTGAAATGACGATAAGCCCCATAATAATATTGGTAACCGTTCTAGTCACCTCAATTTTTTCACAATTTGGCAATTGGTCTTAAATTAGTGGGGTTTGATCCTTTTTATTCACCACACTGTGGTACAGGGTATTATGTCGTTGTGCATATGTTTGTAACAGGAAAAAGGAATCGAGATAGACCCGTGGTTCCTTTTGAGAATATGCATAGAATCACTTTCTGATACGATTTATGAATGTCCGTCCGTCCATGTATTTTTGTGAATAAAGTACAGGTCGCATTTATGATCCGATTTGTATGACATAACCAACAATCGAATAGTCATAGTCCCATTAAATTATTACTTCACATTTCGAAATAGTTTTAAATGGCTACCACTACCGGTGGACCATGTTCCATGTTATTTATCAATTAATGTCTACCAATACGACATTTCAAAATCCATATTTATTTGTGTTACATCTACTACACCATAAAGAACGACATCCATAAGATGCAATACACGAGAGATATTCTTCGACAAGCTTTGAACATCAAATTTACATGCATAAATAATGAACGCATGGAAAATTCGGACCACATCACTATAACAGCGACATATTAATATGCAATAATTACAAAATCCACTTGCCTATATTCAGCCACCCCACACTGTCCGTGCCTTTTCAGGCAGATGTACGTACATCCACGTTGAAGTGTGCCTTCCTGAAATCTCTGACTTATTGCATTAAATGTTGACAAGAGTTTGGTCATTTGTGTTGCATGGTATGTCAAGCAAATGGTATAAATTTGATAAGTAATTGGCATTTATGTAAAGCAAACGCACTGACACAGCCACCCACACACTCTGCCGCACAACAACTTATATAATTATTTTCAAATGGACCCCACAGCATTACACAAATATCCACATGGACATTCAACACACACTCGCACATACACGCAAACACTTTATTATTTCCTTTATTCACACAACGATGATGTTTGAGTATGTCCATTATTGTGGCGAAAAGTAAGTTTTGAGTGTGTGTGTGCCAGCTTAAAATGAGAATTTAAATATCCACGTCATAGTGGTGGTGGTTGTGTTGGATAGGATAATATTGAAAATTTGTGGAAAATCCACATAATTTGTCTTTGGGAAAAATCCACACGTTTCGAGTCGATAGATAAAATCTCTTATTTAATACATATTGCAATAAATTTAAATAAAAGTTCAATTTACATACAATATCAATGGGATTTTTCAATGATTGCCTTCTTCGAATCACAATCTCACTTCATACCATCTATCCCAGCTTGTGTGCATGGTACGACTACGACTCCCTGGTGTGGGTGAAATAACCACAAATTTCCATTTTCGTGCAGGATTTACCAGACAAAAAAATAAAATAAAGAAATCTTCGCAACTACCACTACTGAAAACTTGTTGTGGACACTAACCGGAGAGCCACAGCAGGGCGAGCGGGAATGAAGATGGTGTGGGAAAATGCTATAAATTAATTTGTGAGCAATCTTTATATAAAATGGGATATTGTGGCCGAATTGGAATGATGGATTTTTTAAACTAATTTTCAAAATATGTTATAGTTAAAATACGATATTAATATATTTATTAAGGATACTACATAGCTATAAAGGAGTTTTTTTCCTAAGGATTAAAAAAATCGCAAGATCTATAGAAAACATCGATTAATTTTTATTATTTGAATTTTGCCTTGTAAGGACAGTGATCATTCGAAAGTAATTTGAAGTGGTTATTTATACTCTTTCGAGTCGAGCTTGATGATCTTCCAAAACGGCTGCGCAAAAACATGTGTATACCAGGAAGCAATTGTAGGTGTGTGGATTAAATTATTTATCGCTACAACAAAAATCTGCTTTGAAAAGGACTGTTCCTAGAATGAAGACAAATGTCGAACTTTGACAAATTTGAATTTAATTCGCATATGCAAGTTTCGCATCAGGGCGAAATAAATACAAGTTATCAACATACGACATTTGTAAAGCCACATAGCCCAATATGCCTGAAGAGCCGCTTAACCAACGGCGAAACGCGTCGCATAATGGTGGGTACGTAGGTTCTTCTCCTGGCTTTCCTTTTCATTGCAAAACTTAGATCATCAAGCTCGACTCGAAAGAGTATAAATAACCACTTCAGAAAACATCGATTTTTTAAACAAATCGATTTTTTAAAACATTATCGAGGACTATCAATATTGACAATTATTGACACCCCATTAGGCCACCCTAAAAAAGGGACCAATATTGATTGATACGATTTGTAGGCAGATTTTCCAACCAGAAGTTTATTGTCCTAAACTTCTAGGAATTCGGGGTTTTCCATTCAAATTCCCTTAGGTCGGTTAGTACACGAAAGGTATAATTTCCTAGGAATTGACTTCGGAATCTTGAAAAGGCTGAACAGTGGCACAGAAAATGTTGTAACATTTCTCTGTCTTCTGTCTGTATGTTGCACTTTTGGCGAGTATATTTACGTTCTCGTTTCCTGCTATTCCTATGTGACTCGGTACCCATATGATTCCTTAGAGTTTAATGTACCTTTTGCTTATTTACTATCTGTCATTATATTTATAATATCCTTACGGAGTTTGCACTGAACCAGTTCAGACACTCCGTTATAGCTTGAACCTCCACCGTTGGATCGCCTTGTGATCTAGTAAGTGATTTCACTTCACTTCCGTTTTAGGTTCTTCAATGAAAAATCCCAGTTAGCCGACTTTCCTACTAGCTGGGTAAATTCTGTAAAACAACAGTTACCAGGGGGTTCCACTATCCCATGAAACCCATTAAGGAACCGCCATCGAAATATCGTTTTAAGAAAAATTGTGATTAATGGTCTTGGGAGCATTTATAGCCACGGAATGCTTTATTTGGCACTTCCATTTTAAAAAATAAATTTTTCTAATTTTGTAAAAGTGCTTCTATAGTTATGCAACACCAGTAATTTTGAAAGTACCGAATTCGACGAAACCATAAAGAATAAATTAATAATTTTTTTTGAATAATATGTGTTTTTGATCGTTTTATTGTGTTCCATAACTTAATGGGTCCATTTTATTTGTCAACTAACATACTAATTGAATTAAAGGTGCGGCTATAGTTATGATACGCTGTGTACATGCAGCGTGTTCTCTTTGGATTAAACCCCCTTTTGGAGTCTACGGTTCTTCTGTAGAAGGACCAGCATCTGCCTTCCCTATATGTGGTATTTCCATATAAGTTTTCTGTCTATAGACATGTGTCCGTCCGTTCATTATAATTTATAAACACGATACAGGCCACAATTATTGATCAATAGAAACGAAATTGTAGAACGGGTTCAGGCCAAAGAAGACCCCTATTGTTTTTGGTAACAATCCCTTAATACCAAAAACATCACTTTTTTCTGCTTTTCTACACGCTCTAGAGGCCACAATTTTGGCCCGAACACCAAGAAATTTTTCACAAGGAAGGGAATCTGGACAAAGAATACGCCAAATTTCTTGCTCTGTTGTAGAGTTTTCGGACCACTTTACTTTTGTTCCAAATATCCCGAGTAATCCGGGGGTGTTCGAAGGCAGATTTCCATTCTCGAAATGGACAACTTTCTTCGAAAGACTTTACAATTATAACCGTTAAATAGTTGACATTCCTGTCTATGTTGTCAGTGTTAAGGAAGTTCTAGTTGGGCTGTCCTAACCTATCATTGATTAGTTTGCCGAATTTTACCCAGTTAGTCATGGGCTGTTTTTTTAAGAATATCAATCAAACAATGTCAGATTTAAGCTCGTTGGAAGGGTGACATTTCGCAACAAACACATTATTATACCCTCCACCATAGTATGGAGGGTATATTAATTTTGTTTTTCCGTTTGTAACTCATCGAAATAATCATTTCATCAGCGTAAAATTCTAAGACGATCTAAGCATGCCCGTCTGTCTGTCCGTCTGTTGTAATCACTCTAGCGTCTAAACGAGTTGAGATAGATCGCCAAAATTTTGCACAGAGTCGTCTTTTGTCTGCAGGCAGGTCAAGTTCGAAGATGGGCTATATCGGTCCACGTTTAGGCATAGCTCCCATATAAGGGTACCCCCCAATTATCGGTATTTTGAGGTTCTTGAGCGTGTTTTTCAACCGAATTCGCTGAAATTTGGTACTTTGAATTCTTATTGGGTACCAAATAAACCTACTAAAAATTATAAATATAGGTCAATTTTTTCGGACAGCCCCCATGCAAGGGTACCCCCCAAATTTCGTTATTTTGAGGTTCTTGAGCGTGTTTTTCAACAGAATTCGCTGAAATTTGGTACTTTGAGTTCTTATTGTGTACCAAATAAACCTACTAAAAATTATAAATATAGGTCAATTTTTTCTGGTACCTCCCATATAACGGTACCCCTCAATTTTCGGTATTTTGGGGTCCTTGAGCGCGTTTTTCAACCGAATTCGCTGAAATTTGCTACATTGGGTTCCTATTGGGTACTAAATTTCTCCACAAAAAATTATGAATATAGGTCCACTTTTTCTGGTAGTCCCCATATAACGGTACCTCCTAATTTTCAGTATTTGGTTTTGGTCGTATTTTTCCCCCGAATTAGCTGTTATTTAGTATTTTGAGTTCTTAATAGGTACCAAATCTCCCCACAAAAAATTATGCATATGGATCCATTTTTTCAGATAGCCCCCATATAAGGATACCCCCAATTTTCGGTATTTTGGCGTTCTTGAGCGCGTTTATCAACCGAATTTGCTGCTATTTGGTATTATATAGTCGTATATGGTAACAAATCTCCCTACCAAAAATTATTAATATTCGCCCCCGTTTTGGGGTAGGCTCCATATAACCCCCTTTTTTATATTAAAATAGTTATCTGATTTGTTACGCGTTTTGAGTTTGGTTCTAATCATTGTAATCATTTAACCTGCGGAGAGATAAAAAATTAGAACGTAAGGGGTCTAGAACCAATATTTCGATGAGGCACATTTTCACCGTGTTAAAGTGTATACACCGTCATTAGCTGTAAGGCTGAGGGTATAATTATCCAATAAAAATTTCTGAAATTTGTATTATTGTTTACATAATCCGTTTTTAGAAATGTCGGTATAGGTCCACTTTTTGACATCTTCCCTATATATTCATTCATTTCTAGTACCTGTCCGTATATCTATGGTGGAGGGTATCCAAAGTTCGGCCCGGCCGAACTTAACGCTTTTTCACTTGTTATTATTATTGTTGTTTGTTTCGTGCATTCAGTTGTGAGTTACAGGGTGTCAAAAATGCAGGCGAACAAATATAAAATTCGGTACATTTTACAGTTTTTCTTTGACAAAGGCGAAAACGCAAACAAAGCCGCTAAAATTGTGAATGGTGTTTAGGATTCCGATACTGTAACAGCCAATTATGCGCACATAGGTAGGCCGGTCGTCGAAAATGTCGATAAAATCGGAGAAATGATCGAACTTGACCGGTATGTTAGCAGTCGTAACATCGCCCAGGAGCTAAAAAAATGGATTTCTTTTTCCTCAAACTAATATTAATACTTCCCCACGCAATGTGGTGTGAGCTCGCGTCGCTACCAATTAGTACTTCGTTGTCTGTTTCCTTTTCCTGACTACTTCAACAGTCGTTTAAGGTGAATATTTCGAGGTGTTGCAAATGTAAGACACTCCACACAGTGATGGATAAAAATCGTCATCCTTCTTTTAGACACACTTTCACTTAACGAAAAATTGAAAATTATGTTCTGCACTTGAAGAACAAAACGGAAATAAAAAAGCAACAACAAAAAATAACGGCAACATGAGCGAAACGAATGAGGCAAGAATGAGATAAAATCACAGCAGCATATCTAAGAAATTTATTGACGTTTTGTTCGGTCAGATTTTTTTCCCAACTCTCAACCCACAACCCAAACCAAAAAAAAACTCGGCACGAAACCCTTTTTCTCTGACATTACGTGCTATGAATTTTTATGAGTTGGTGTTAAAGGATGTATATTGGTGAATCTCTGTGTGTGCGTGTGTTTGTGTCGTAAGGTTGGGTTGTTCAAACTTCTGGCCACTACCAATTCGTAAGTGGTGCTCTGCTGCTGCTATGGTTGTAGATAATGTTTAAAGGTGGCCAGAAAAAAAAGATACGAAACGAAGAGGACATAATTATTCATTGTTTTACAAGGGAAAGTGCCGTCATGGCCATAGTTGTCTGGTTATGTCAATATTTTCCAAAAGAAAAAAAGAAGATAAACCTCCCGAACATTATAAAGTCCCACCAACAACAACAGCACAAACAATTAGAGCCAAGAAAAGGCCTATAATTAAAATGAAGAAAAGAATCAAGTGAATTACACTGGCTTTTGTCAAATTTATGACCAAGAAAAAATTACCCCATAATGAGGTCGAATATTTTGGTCAAATAAATTACAAAGCTGGCTTTTATTGAAATAATAAACCCAACCTTCGAGAAAAAAATAATATTCCATTTATGCTAATAATAAAGAAAAGAAAGAGTTGGAATTCTGGTAGAATATATAAGTATGCCTATGGTTTCTTCCAAATAATTTATACATAACTAGGAGTGTACTTCAAACTTTGTGTACCCTACGGAGGAGGATAAGATCAATTTTATTCACATGTTCTGGTTGGAACGAAGCTCCTGCTGAAACTATTGGTCGATGACTTTTAGACTCCTTATATTCAAGAATGCCGACAAATTTGCACCTCTTCATCTGGAACCCTAATAAATTATTTGTAGAAAATTTTCAATAAAAGTCTATTTTTTAATGGTCATATTTGGAACTTCGGTTCTTCAGAAAGAGAAAATTCCAATAAAGGTTCAAGTGTTGGTGCCAAAAATATTTTTCTAGTGCCAAACATAAGCTTGGATTTTAAAAAAACATATATTGAAGGTCTCACAAGGTGGAATAAGCATGCCTCTTTTGGTAAAGATCAGTCAATATTTAGCAGGTCAAATGGACCCAGACCCGATAGGGTGATAGTATATTCTAGATAACCAATTATATTGTTGTATGTAATCGGATGAGGGAGATATACGTAAATATTTAAAGGTGATGATATTGTTTAGTACAATTGAAAATTTACATGAAGTTTCGGTTATGTTCAAGGACGACGCTTATAATTTTCGGTGATGTTGAGATGATATTTAGGGGGTGCAATGCACCGAAAACTTTTTGTGTTGGGTTGCTCTAGAGGACATTTTTTTTGCAGATATTTTACACTGAAAGGGAACAGACCAAATACCTAGAAAAGTTGTTTAGATGATGATCAGTCAATATTTCGAAGATCAAATTAACCAAACCTAATTTTTATTTTATGGTGTAAATATTTAACTCGGGAAAAAAAGATTTGGAAAATATGCTAGGGTTAGAAAGTGGAACCTTTTAAAGAACTATTTCGTAAAGGGTCCAATTAATCCGCGAATTTAAAAGAAAAATATTTTTTATAGATCCAATCAAGGCGTGGAGTTATCACAAATATTTATAAGAAGCCAACAAAGGCATAGAATTTTTATACCTTACACAACTATGTTGTGAGTGTATTATAGTTTTGTGCAGCCCCAAGAGTTTGTAACGCCGCGAAATATTGGTCCTAGACCCACCTTTAAGTATACCGATCGTAATATCTGACTTGCTGAGTCGATCTAGACATGTGTGTCCGTCCGTCCGCCTGTCTATTATATTTTGTAAACACGATACAGGCCACAGTTATGGACCAATCTTCACGAAATTTTGCACGTAGGATGGGTTCGGCCTAATGAAGACTCCTATTGTTTTTAGTAAAGATCGGATAGTATTTAGGGGATGAAATGGACCAAATACTTAATTTTTGTCGGGTTTTCTGGTCGCTCCAGAGGCCGCAATTATGGCCCAAACATCTAGAATTTTTACATGGAGACGGGGATTACACCACAGAATAAGCGTACCTGTTTTGATAAAGATCGATCAATATTTAGTGGGTCAAATGGACCCTGACTTTTGTGTGAAAAATGACAAAATTTGTATTCTATGGGTATATATTTACTCCTGACGGATATAGAGCCGAGAAGTTGATAGTATATCCAAGAGGCTTTTAAATTGAAACCAATTATATTGTGGTATGTACTCGGATGTGGGAGTTACACGTAAATATTTACAGGTGCTTATGTATTCAGATATTATTTAGTAACCCATTACCACACTAGAGGGCGGAAATTTTTGAAATTTTCCATGAGGTTCCAGTTATGGTCAAAGACAACGCCTACAATTTTCGGTGATGATCAGATAACAAGTCGGGATGAAGTGGACCAAAATTTGTTTTTTTCAACACGATGAAGGGAATCTGGACAAGTAATTAGAGGGGCGGCTGTACTGAATATTAGTAATATTCGGAAAATATGTCATTGTAAGCAAGAGGTGCTGTTGAATTCTAATCGGACAAGAGGGTGCAAATATCAGGAAATATTGCCCAGGCTCGGAATAAAAATCCGCAGAAAGTTAGAGTTACGTGGTAGTTGTGTAGGGCATCGTATGGTCGGCCCCGTCCGACTATACTGCTCCGCTCACTGGTTAAAATATTTTTAGGGACCAAAACAATGGGTGAATTTTTTAAAAATATTTTTATACTGACCCAATAAAGGCCTGGATTTATTTTTAAATATTTTCATAATTTTTTAAGGATCCAAATAAGGCCTGGATTTTTAAAAATATTTTTAAGGAACCTATGAAGACGTGGTTTTGTTAAAAAATATTTTTTGAGGATTCAATTAAGGCGAGGATCTTTAAAAAGTATTGTTTTGAAAATCCAATAAAGTCGTGTTTTTTTAATTTTTTTAGGGATCCAATTTTTTTAAAAATATTTTCTTAAGTAACAAACAATGGAGTGGTCTTTTTAAAAATATTTTTAGTGACCTAACAAAGGCGTGGATTTTTTAAAAATATTATTAACTACCCAACGTGGATCTTTTAAAAATATTTTTAAAGACCCATCGTGGATTTTTTATAAATATTTTTACGGACCCAACGTCGAGTTTTTAAAAATATTTTCATAAGGATACAACAAAGGTCTGGATTTTCAAAAAAACAGTAAAGACTTAAAGTTATTATGACCCAAAGACGTCGAATTTCAAAATTATTTTTATGGTTCCAACTAAGGCGTCAAATTTTAAAATTTTTTATGGCCCAACTAATGCGCTGATTTAAAAACAAGTGAAAAATCGTTAAGTTTGGTGTTACGTGAAATGAAAATATGGGTACCATATCAAAAAGTGGACTTATAACGACAATTCTACCAATCGATTGTTGCAAACCACAATATAGATCAAATACAAATTTCAGCAATTTTAATTGGGATTTTCCTTAAAATGTGGACCAAAATTATATTATATATAAAATCCTCAAAATATACCAATCTTGAGAGCAAAGTTATATGTTGCATATCTATACGGGATTAATGTTGGGATTAGCTATATCGGGATGAGCTGTATTGGGCATAAGCCGAATTAAGGACCGATATAGCTCAATTTCGAAGGTAATATTTATATCCTTCACAGTACAGGGGTACAGGGCATTATGTCTTTGTACATATGCTTGTTACAGGCAAAAGGAAACGAGATAGAGAATATATATGATTATTCTGAGTCGATTTATGCCCTTCCGTTTGTCTGTCTATGGTAAATTGTAAACAAACATCGGTATTTGATAACCAGTGAGCGGAGCAGTATAGTCGGACGGGGCCGACCATACGATGCCCTACACAACTACCACGTAACTCTAACTTTCTGCGGATTTTTATTCCGAGCCTGGGCAATATTTCCTGATATTTGCACCCTATTGTCCGATTAGAATTCAACAGCACCTCTTGCTTACAATGACATATTTTCCGAATATTACTAATATTCAGTACAGCCGCCCCTCTAATTACTTGCCCAGATTCCCTTCATCGTGTCGAAAAAAACAAATTTTGGTCCACTTCATCCCGACTTGTTATCTGATCATCACCGAAAATTGGAGGCGTTGTCTTTGACCATAACTGGAACGGAAAATTTCAAAAATTTCCGCCCTCTAGTGTGGTAATGGGTTACTAAATAATATCTGAATACATAAGCACCTGTAAATATTTACGTGTAACTCCCACATCCGAGTACATACCACAATATAATTGGTTTCAATTTAAAAGCCTCTTGGATATACTATCAACTTCTCGGCTCTATATCCTTCAGGAGTAAATATATACGCCATAGAATACAAATTTTGTCATTTTTCACACAAAAGTCAGGGTCCATTTGACCCGCTAAATAATGATCGATCTTTATCAAAACAGGTACGCTTATTCTGTGGTGTAATCCCCGTCTCCATGTAAAAATGCTAGATGTTTGGGCCATAATTGCGGCCTCTGGAGCGACCAGAAAACCCGACAAAAATTAAGTATTTGGTCCATTTCATCCCCTAAATACTATCCGATCTTTACTAAAAACAATAGGAGTCTTCATTAGGCCGAACCCATCCTACGTGCAAAATTTCGTGAAGATTGGTCCATAACTGTGGCCTGTATCGTGTTTACAAAATATAATAGACAGGCGGACGGACGGACACACATGTCTAGATCGACTCAGCTAGTCAGATATTACGATCGGTATACTTAAAGGTGGGTCTAGGACCAATATTTCGTGGCGTTACAAACTCTTGGGGCTGCACAAAACTATAATACACTCACAAAATAGTTGTGTAGGGTATAAAAATTGAAACTGCTCATTTACTTGGCCTTAGGACAAACCCAATTGAAAATGGGGAAAATCGGTACGCTAATTTGGATATGGATGCACCCTTATAGGGGCGCTACCCAAAAAAATGGACCTGGAGAGATTTGCTACCCAATAAGAACTCAAAGTACTAAATTACAGCCAACTCTGTCGAAAAATACGCTCAAGACCACCGTTATATGGGGGCTACCTGAAAAAGTGGACCAAAGAGTACCAAATTTCAGGGAATACAGTTGAAACACCAGCGCAAAAACCCCAAAATACCGAAAACAGATCAAGAATATTTGTATACTTTATAGGGTCGGAAATGATGAGTTACAAACGGAAAAACAAAATTAATGTACCCTAAACCTTTACCACATTTAAAACATTCCAGTTTTCCCTAATGATGGAGGACTTTCAAACATATTTCTAATTTCTTTCCACCCAGGAGGGATAGCAAATTGTCACCAACACCGTTTACGACCTGTTTTATCCTTTTTCTTCTTCTTTTTTTAATATTCACAATATTTTCCCTAATTTCTTTCCATGCAGGATCAATAATCATTTCATAAAACCCGGTCATGGTGTTTAATGACGACTTCCTTGGTGTTTTTTATTGGAAACTTGTTAATTAAAAAACATAAAAAAGGGAACCATTTTGAATATGTCCTAACAGGAGGAAAAGCGTCACCGAAAGGTTTTTTTCCCATTTGACCCACCCACACACAGACACACACGATGTCACAGTCGGACAAAATGTAATCAAAGTAATTAAGTGGAACCAATATTTACACTTAAAAAACAACGCTTACAACACATCCTTTACGACCAGAAATGTCTGCCCGACAACAGACATTGGTTCGCTTCGGTTTTTCCTTTCTCCGGTAGTTAGACAGTCCGCCAGCCAGTCAGTCAGTCATCCATGGAATCAAACCGTTTGTTGCTTCATTTGCCACATTTTCTATGGCATTTAATTTAATTAAAACCAACCATCAAACAGCATTTCTTAATTAAAAACAAAAAAAACTCACAAAACGCTACAATGAAGGGAAAAGTGAACAAAGAACGCAAATGCCACCTGATGGGTAAGAAATGACTTAGCCCATGAACATTGGAAAAACCAAAAACAAAGGAAATGCTAAAAACCAAAAATAAAATTCCTTACAAAACAACAGAATTAAAGAAAAACCTCCCAAGAATTTTGTAAGCAATACGCCCGGAACTTACACACACACACATAAATACTTACTCATCACCAAGGCAAATATGCTGAAATTAACATAGTTTAGACAAACTTTGCCCAAAAGTCTCGGTTGTCTGACTGGCCAACCACTACGCTATAAACATTAACCAGCTAAAGTTCAATCAAATAAATTCTATGCTTTTGTTTCATTATTTGCTGTCCTGTTGCTGTTCGGGCCTTTGCTCGTAAACTGTTTTAGCCAACTGTGGTTATGGCCATTAACCATGCACGAAATCCACAAACCCCAGATGGGAAATCAACAGGAATCCTTTGACTTTTATCTGTGAAATGCCAAACTATTCAAATTATTAAATTGAATTATAACCCTGCCTTTCTTCGTCACATAACACTTTTAAAGATAATCACAACATTTTTGTAAAATTAAGATAATGTGCTACAAATTAGTGTTGACTATAATCCACATTATTCTTAATTGGAATCGAAGATATGAAGCATATAAAAGTGACATTAGAATTCACTGAATTTGGAACATTGTGAGACCTTCTTTGTATAGACCAGTTTAAGTTCGCTTCGTCAAAGTGACCACAATCAATCCTTCGGAAAATTAGGAAATATCCGCCTTTTTCTGTGCAAGTACCACCATTGCCATCTCCAATTTGTGTAAAGGATTCTAAGTGGACTATACCAAACCAGTCTTACTTTAAGGAAATTTATCGTTGTCTTAAATTATCTAAAGCCTTCAATATCGCCAATAATGTCATACCGATGAATGAAAATTAGTTAATTATATTTACATATATATAAACACGACATTTTCTGTTTAGTTCCATCAACCCGAAATAGCAAATTATAAACATCTTGGTGTAAAAAATCTATATCTCTATCTCTATATATATAACAATTACGTGTATGTTCGTGATCGCTATACTCAAAACCTACTTTACCGATTTTGACCAAATTGTATGTACAGGCTCTATGGGGCGTGAGAAATGTGTCTGTGTAGTTTGAAGTTCATTCGACAGATGGCGCAATAATTAGTTTTATTGCACCGTAACTCAAGAACTACTACACCGATTTTGACCAAACTTTATGTATATGCTCTATGGGACGTGAGGAGCGTTTCTGTTTAATTTCAAGTTCGTCCGACAGATGGCGCGATATATTTTCGTTGAATTTTGCCCGATTAGTGGTTATCGATGTTAAGTATTCCGACATCAATTCATACATAACCTGTTTTCGTGAATAGCGCATGGGAAAGAGAAAATATTATAAAAATGATGTAAACAATGATTTGACTAAAAATTTTTTTTGTATTATCTGAAATTCGAACTACACAGAAACACTCCTCACATGCCATAGAACCTGCACATACACTTTGGTCAAAATCGGTGCAGTAGTTTTTGAGTTTAGCGAACATACACGTAATTTTTATATATATAGAGATTTAGTAAATATATATCTCTAAATTCGAATCATACATGGAGACAATTGCGCATTAGAAGCTCTAGGTGTCTAACTTATTTTTCATGGTGTGCAAAATGATTCCATTGAGAACGACTGCACCAATTTGACACACATTTTCCTACGGTAGTTTTTTATTTGCTGTGGGAAGAGTTTTGCTAAAGAAATTTTTGAGACAAACATAAAAAAGTCGGAGATTGAAGTAATCGAATGTTGTGTTATCGTATATGACCAAAATAAGAAATAGTAAGTACGCCATCCATACTAAATTATCTTTTGAGGTGAGAGTTGTTAGATCAAACTTGACCTTCTCCTGAAAAATGTTTGATAGAAAAACCTAAATTGATGCAATTTTCATACAGCAAAACAACGTTTGCCGGGTTTGCTAGTATATATATATATAAATTAATTGCTTTTTGTTAGAAGGTTTAAAAAATGAGAAAAAATAAAAACCACGAAAATTTTGCATAAATTATTATGCAGCATATTTACATTTAAACGAATTTAGTATCGAGCTATTTTAATAGCACACACGTCGTAGTTGCTATTTATACCCTACACAACTATGTTGTCAGGGTATTATAGCTTTGTGCACCCCCAAAAGTTTGTAACGCCGCGAAATATTGGTCCTAGACCCACCTTTAAGTATACCGATCGTCATATCTCGACCAGCTGAGTCGATCTAGACATGTGTGTCCGTCCGTCTGTCCATTATAATTTGTAAACACGATACAGGCCACAGTTATGGACCAATCTTCACGAAATGTTACATGTAGAATGGGTTCTGGCCAATGAAGACCCCTATTGTTTTTGGAAAATATTGCTAAATATCACTGTGCTACAAAATAACAAAAAAAAAAACAGGGGTTCTAATGTACCAATTCTGTTTAGTTGGAGTCCCTGGACCACGAAAATACTTTTGGTTTTTCTGGGTCACTTCGAAAATTAATTTTATAACGGTAAATATAGAGAAACACGTGGTTTCAAGGATTTTCAATTTGAAACTCGAATAACTTCTTTTATTTCTAATGGGTTTTTATTATTCTTTTTTCTTTCGAAGAGTAGATGAGTTTCCTGAAAACCGGTCCAGATTTAGATATAGCTCCCGTATATATTTTCGTCCGATTTAATGTAAATGGTGACCCAAAGTCCTTATATATCTTTCGATTTGAACGAAATTTGGTACAGCGTACTGAATTTGTTCTAGAATGATGTGTGCTAAGTTTCCTGAAAATCGGTCCAGATTTAGATATAGCTCACATATATATTTAATTTAATGGTGTATCAAAGTCCCTATATATAATTCGATTTGCACGAAATTTGGCATAGCGTAATGATTTAGATTTAGATATAGCTCCCAAAGTCAATATATATCTTTCGATTTGCACGGCATAGAGTAATGAATTAGGTCTAGAATGATGTGTGTTAAGTTTCGTGAAAATCGGTTCAGATTTAGATATAGCTCCTATATATTTTTTCTTCCGATTTTATGTAAATTGTGCACTAAAGACCCAAAGTTTGTCCGGTTGTCACATAATTTGTACAATGAACTGTAGTTAATATAAGTTAATCTCTGGCAAGTCTCATTGAAATCGGTTCACATTAAAAATTTAGTATAAGTTGCAGAAAGACATGTTTATGAATCCATTTTCGTGTTTATGGTCCTTCAACGTCTGTTAGGATTCATCTGTTGAATATATCCAAAGTGGTAAAGGGTTTCATATAGTCGGCCCCGTCCGACTACTGTCCTTACTGGTTTCTTTATGCCTAAATTTGTCAATGGTTGAAAAATGTTCAAAATATATTTTTTTCAATTGAATTGACATTCTATTGAAATCATTTTATGTGAGAATACCAAAAATAAAGTATATAATTGAATTTACACGCGATCATTCTATGCACACGTTTTCCGTAGAATTCACGTAATATTTGGAGCAAATGCAAGGGTGGAAAATCAGAATACATTCTGAATGGAGTTCGTGTCCAAAATCTTCGTCAAAAACATTTATTATAACAAAAAATCCCATAATACTACCTATTCGTGTTGAACACGTGATAAGAACTTCAACATACCGTTAAAACGTTAAGCTATAGTGCATAATTTCTGGGATGATGTTATTTATTCACAGCAATCCGTTATGCCTAATTATAGCCAACTCTATCAAAAAATTTGATCCGAAAATGGGGCGGGATCTGTATGTAAGAGCTTTATCAAAACATGGACCTAAATAGAGAATTTTTCGCAAAAATTAGTCTTACCCCCCAATATTCCGCAATGACATATTACAACTACTACAATGGGAATGAAGATATATAAGTTTTTTATATGAAGATTTCACACAACATGTGTAATTATGGGGGATATCATTATATTGGTGCTTCCCCGAAACTTGGACAAATATTGATAACTTATTGTAACTTTTTGTAAGGAGATTTTATACTCAATGATCATCTAAAATATAAAATTACAGCCAATTTGATTGAAACAAGTGACGAAACTCCCAAAAATACTGAATATTGTAAGTACCACTATATGGGTGCAACCCCACGAAGTTGGTCTAATATTGATAATTTTTAGTAGGATTCATGCTACCAAATAAAATAACCAATAACATCTGATTAGGTTCAAAAACGATCCCAAATCCCCAAAGGATCCTATAATGTGTAGGCTTTTTGAAAGCTTTTGCAAATTTTGTTAGGAACATTTTCTACTCAGTGATCATCCAAAATATAAAATTACAGCCAAATACCCAGATACTTGGACCATTATTGATAATTTTAAGTAGCGATATATTGTACTCAATAAGTATAGCTTATATTAAATTAGAAGAATTCTGTTGAATACCGTGTTCAAGATCTTCACAATTCCGAATATTGAGGGCTACCATTATATGGGCGGTATCCCGAAAAATTGGCCAATATTAATAATTGTTGGTATGGACACTTTCATCTCAATGAGAATCCAAAAAAAATCCAAATATAAAATTACAATTAAAATTACGAAATATCCTAGGAGTAGAAATAAAGGAGGGTACAAAAAGCTAACTTAATATTGGTCTATTGTTATGATGAAGTCTTTTCAATATATTGCAAAATTGTAAAATGTAATGCAAATTTATAGAATTTTTTTTTTTTCAAAAATAGCAACACACTCATAAACATCAAATTGAAGATATTTAGTACTTCAATGTTACTTTATTTGTGCTCTGATAAATACTAAAATATTACAAAAATCTATACACTGTACCTAATGGTGTAGGTTATAAAAACAAATATAACATGCCGAACATTATACACCAACAAAAATTGCTAGGCAACACAACTTTCGCCGGGCCTGCTAGTGTAATTATAATCTTCGCTATATCTAAAGCCAGTAAGGAAAGTTCAAAAGTCGGACGGGGATGACTATATGATATTCTTCACTACTTTGGGTACATACAAGAGATGCTCATATGTACAATATCCTGTAGATAGCATAGACATGAAATCAAACTAAAGTACAAATGTGAGCTATATTAAAATCTGAAAATATTTCAACAAAACTTCACGAATGTCAACCTGTAGTAATTTCATAATTTTGCATAATTTTGTCTCAATCGGACAAACATTGACAGTATGTTTGTCCATTCACATAAAATAGGACGAAACTATATAAAAGAGCTGTATATAAATCTGAATCGATTCCAACAAAACTTCGCATATATCAATATGGACCTATTTCAATACGTTGTAATAAATTTTGTCTGAATCGGACAAATATTGGCAGTATGGTGCTCCATTTAAATAAAATCGGGAGAAACTAAATATGGTAGGTATATCTAAATCTGAACCGATTCCAACAAAACTCCTCATCCATCAATCAGGACCTAAGTCTGTACTCTGTGCAAAATTGTGTCTCAATCTATCCAATATTGGGAGTTTGGTGCACCGTTAACATGAAACGATTTCCCCCAATTTCAATAGGGTTCGTTCTTGGACCAAATAGGTGACCTGTGCTAAATTATATCCAAATCAAATCATAAATTCGGCCTGTACTTTGCTTAGAAAAATATATGGATGCATAAATCGACTCTGAAAGCGATTCTATGCACATTCTCAAAAGAAACAATGGGCCTATCTCGATTCCTTTTGCCTGTTACAAACATATGCCCAAAGACATAGTACCCTGTACCGCAGTGTGGTGAAAGGTTTTAAAAGGAGGATTATTTGGGAACAACCCCTTGCTACCACATACGACTACAATATATGAAATTACAGAGAATTCGGTTGAAAAATGAGCTCAAAACGAAAAATGAGCTCCCGAAAATAACGATGTACCCTTATGTCGGAGCTATGCCTAATCGTGGATCGATATATCCCATCTTCAAACTTGACCTGTCTGCAGACAAAAGACAACTTTTTGCAAAATTTCGGCTATACATCTCAATTCGTTTAGAAGCTAGAGTGATTACAGCAGATAGACGGACAAAGCTCGTCATAGAATTTTACGCTGATCAAGAATATATATACTTTATAGGGTCGGAAATTAATTAATATACCCTCCACACTATGCTGCAGGGTATAAAAATGCTCTTAATTAGTCGAAATTTGGTCTCAATGTTTACCCGAATGTGTCGGCATTTTGCGCAGCGTACCAAATTAAATCAAGAACGATTTGTGTATAGTTTTGTAAAAATCGAGTTAGATTTATTTATAGCGCATATACATATATATTCAACTGATTCCATAGAAATAGGCAAATATCCAATGATCTTGTTGCGTTGAATATTCTACAGTTCCAAAGGATTGGTCGAAGTTATTGGGTATTTGTTTGTAACATGTATATCCTGCTGCATAGTAGACTTGGATTACATTCCTCAGAGACTTGTAGTATGAGACTATTATTTCTGAATGGTTTAGGTCCATTAAAATTTTTGTGGCTCATCTATACCTTATCATCTACACAATTTTAGAGCAAACCTAGCAATATACTTCATATGGAGGTCACACGTAGAGGTGTAGTATAAAATAATTATTATTCATTTTACATGCGTGTACAAAACTGTCCCCATAACAAAGGAGGGCATTCATAACTGCACAATGGATATTCTAGAACTTCAACATATCCCTTTCAAGATTATCCATTTCTCTTTTTATCTAAAAAATTAACCCCTTGGCTACATGAAAATAAGATAATACGAAATTGCGTAATACTCTTATCACCTTTTCAATTAAGATGTAAGATATCAACATAAACGGATATTCCCCCTTCGATTCACAGAAATGTTTGTTTTGAGTGACACTTCTCCGTGACACAAATTTCATATTCATATTCAGTCTTCTCAGTTGCTGTTGCAATGAAAACACTTTGGCATAAAGATTCCATTCAACCAGTGCTCCTAAGAGCTATTAAAAATGCACTTTTCATCTATTGTGCGTGTGTTTTTGTTTGTTATTTTCAAAGTTTACGCAAATATCTTTACAGGATGGCATATCATAGAATTTTTATTATTAAAATAGATACGCACACGCACTCATAAACACAATGACCTCTTCATCTCAAAACGGAATAGTTAAAAGGACACGTATTCACCAAAGGGGCGTTCTCCCTTTTCAAATTCAAACGCACTAAAATATGCAGTCAAAAGGGGAGACCATATAGTATGGAATGGTGAATGGGTATGATTTCTTTGGAGATCTTTTATTTGTAATGTTCGAAGGAACTACAACCGAGTCGGAATATAGAGAAGGAGAAAAAACTCGACAAAAAATTTATATAAAAAAATTTCCCCCATGTGTTTTTAAAATTTTGCAATGCTTACAAGAATTTTCTTTTGACGAAAAGTGCATTTTATAACGAAACATAACATATCATTTTTGTTGAAGTACTTTGTTTAAACAATTAATATTTTGTAATTATATAAGCAACCTTTGCATTCAAGTTTTTTTCCTGTATATAAATACCTCATTGTACCTTGTACTTTTACTTCAATAAAAATATTCAATTCAATAGGTTATGGGCCCTCCATAAAAAAATAAATAAAAATTTGACAAATTTGAAAAAAGAAAAAGTTCTGGTATTGTGAAATTAGATTGAATCATGGAGTTTTGCAAGACCATCAAGCCGTTAAAAGGAGAATCCGATTGGGCGGTCTGGAAGAGGAAAGTGAAAGATCTTTTGGATTTTTATGAAGGAGCTCTGGATGTGGTTTCAACGAAAATTACAAAGCCAGAACCCTTAACCTAACTGATGCTGTCGTAATGGATTACAACATACGATCTGCGTTCTACAGGAAAACAAACAGTCTTGCCAAAACCCTCATTACCAGTACCATATCTGATGAAATATATATATATATATATATATACAAGTAATGAACAAAGAATCGGCTGCTGATGTTTGGGAAGCAATAACTTAAAAGTTTGATGGACAGATTCAAGTTCGGAATGGTGATTTGATAACGGTGCAACGAAGCACGTTACCAATTCAAAACGCTATTTTGTGAAATATGAAGAATTTTAACAACCAAATTCTATACAATCTGCAGGAAAAGAGTATTTAAGAGCTATTGGGAAGGGACAAATAGAGATACTATCGAAAGTCAATAATATGGAAAAGATTGTAACCTTTAACGATGTATGGTATGTGCCAATATATATATATATATATATATATAATAACATGAAATCTTTTTTCGATTTTAGCTGCACATGACAGAAATCCGAAAATCAAATTCACATCTACCATGAATGAATGCAAATTTTACGTTAATGGAGAACTTATAGTAGAGGGTCAACGAGATATCAATGGCACTTTATACAAGCTAAATGTCCGTCCAAAGCCACTCACCCAGAATATTTCCCTACTTGGAGAAAAGTCATTGTTACAGTTATCCAATAACGCTAGGGTCATCAAGACTATCGCCATGTTAAGATGAAGCTTCAAAAGGAAATGGGAATCACAGTGAAGGATACAAGAGAAAATTGTGAACCATGCATTTTTGGAAAGTCTTCTAGGAAACCTTTTGGCAGACGCGATCCTGCGAGTGAGCATGGTGAAATAGTATCAACAGATGTATGTGGCCCTTTTTCACCTTCATTCAAAGGATACAGGTACCTTCTAGTATTTAAAGATCACTACACGAAATATCGATATGGGTATTTCTTAAAACAAAAGTCCGAAGTAAAAGATTCGTTAAAAGAAATGCTGATGCATGCAAAATGTCAAGGACACACTGTTAAAACTTTAATTAGTGACAACGGTGGTGAATTTGAAAACAATGATGTAAGAAAAATTCTTGCTCAGCATGGGGGAAGTTGAAAATGGTTTGAATGAAGAGTCGAATCAAAACGTAGAAGATGAACAAATAGTGGAAGATTACCCAAACATAAAAGAACACAACGACGAAGATAATTTCGAAGGAAGTACAAATTCTGAGAGTCATTTTGAAGATGCTTTGCCAGAAAGCAACAATAGACAAGATTTTGAAGAAGAAAATCTCAATTTTAAGATGTTAAGAAATAGAAAGGGTAAAAGGTCAGAATTTTACATACCACACATGTTGACGTCATTTATCAAACCAAGTGACACAATGGTTGAGTCTGGCGTTCTTGCATTCCGTGCAGAACCTGGATCTATCAATTTTATCTGCCAGCACTGTTCCCTTCTGGCAATTACCTAGGACGAAGTGTCACAAAATACGTTGAGCATTGAAATTCCCTAGTATTAAGCAAATAACGCGGTTCAAAACTATTATTGCATTGAGGATACTGGGATGGTGTTCCAACTTCCAACGACGTGGTGGACGAAGACTCCCTGTGCATTGCGCTGTAGTAGCACAGGCAACGTAATCCCGTAGTAGTCTAGTAACCAGGCCAAACCGGAACATTTTCCGAATTCCCTACACCTATTACATCTCACCGACATTGACCTGTTCTGAATGATGTTGTGGCAAACCGAACAGAGGTACTATCCGAGGTTTTCCTTATACCATTTGGCGACGAAGACACAACACAATTTGCCATTTATCTATCATGTTTTGGTACATTTAAACATGTTTTCGTATTCTGTAAGCAAAATTTCTGTTGCTGTTACCTTTGGGTCGGGTCAGAGCCAACATATAAAACATTTTGAAAACTTTGATTTTCTGGCCTATAGGAAATCCAAATGGCAAGATAGTTCTTTGATAACCGTATCATCGCTAATGCTGCCGCTCCTTATATACCTAATAGACCAATACTCTCAATGTTAATGTACGGGGTCAGATTTGTTTTAGCATTGTTACCGAAACAATTAAATTGTGGGCAATGGTTAAATTATTTTCGAATCCTTATTTTTTGTAGAGGTCCGTTAACGCTTCACTTTACTTACTTATTTTACGTCTCTATCCACTGTACGAAAATGACAGTTGAAAATCAACCTGCCAAAATATTCCAAAAATGTCCGAGTAATGATGGAATTCAAAAAGAGTTTTTAAATCGTAGTATACATTACGTCCAATTCCTACTATCCCGGGACCCTTAATCAGTATGATCAAACATATCCAACTAACAATTGCATGATGTCTACCAGTGATTGACGTTTAACTAGTCGGACTTGTGTTAATATTTATTGTTAGAAACTTTTCACAAATGCTCGTTCATCTTTGTGCTCGGACAATCATAACTCTAGCCTAGCTGTGATAACCTAACCTAACATTGTCATTGTTATGCATTGGCCAGAAACAATAATGAATCGGACGTGTAGGAATTGTAGCGTAACATTATGATGGGTGACGTTGACAGCAGGCTGGTTGGCATGCTGGCAGGCAGGCAGTGACTGCATTTTCATAAACACTCTGGCACGTCTCTCTTCATATTTACATTCCAGTAAGCAGAAACAAAGGTGTTGAGAACTTAACTAGTAGCTAGATAGATAGACAGGGAACAGAATCAGCAGCAACAACAAAAATAACATTGCGAATATATCATCGTCGTCGACACAACGTGTTCATCACCCAAAAGTCATTTACGAAAATCCTACAAAAGGTGAAACATCAGTAAATGCAACAATAAAGTAATTCGAACACTTGTTAGCTTTAGAGAATTAGGAGTATGTTGTTATATGGGCCGAAGAAGATATCGGAATAAAAGCACAGGTGTGATATCGAGGAACAAAGGTTAATACGATGAAGTTTTGTTTACTATCAAAAAATATTGAGTGTTATCATCTGATACCTATATATTTACATGTATAATTATGGGTGACGTAGGGGATGATAGATGCCAAGCAACGGCTCTGACTGGCTTTAACATTGCAAAATTCAGGCTTATCTTGGTCCCTCTTTCATCTGAACTCCTCGCGGTGTCACCTGGCGTAGCTACTTTCATCATCCGGAAAACCTCTCATGAAAAATTACCAAAAAAGAAAACCAAACCCCCCAAATATGTTCACATTACACTTGGAATGTGGACATGTTGTACAGAACAGGCGCAGGTTTCGCTTTGACGATTGTACTAAAAATGTACAAAGTTGATATTATTGCCTTACAGTAAATGCGATGGAAAGGGACGGGTGTAAGTGTATCAAAAATGAACTTTGGCTTCGGATTTATGGTTAACAGGAGAATAAAAGACCTCATCTCCAGATTCACTCCAGTAGATGAGCGAATTGCTATAATCTGAATAAAAGCAACGACAATAAAATTCTGGAGAGAGAGATTTTAATATTTTCCCCTTTAAAATCGAAAAGGAAAATATATTTTGGGCCAACCATCGGAAAATTCAGCCTCTATTAAGAAACATCTGACAACTGCATGAAGTTTATTGACTTTGTGGCAGCAAAAACATGGTAGTTAGCACCACCAAATTCAAGCATCTCGATATACACAAGGCCACCGATCAAACAATGATAAATCAAATAGGTCATCTTGTGATAGACGGGAGGCATTCATCCAGTGTTTTAGATGTTCGAGCGGCCAGAGGAGCCAATATCGATTCGGATCACTACTTTGTAGCAGCTAAGGTTCGCACTCGTTTTAATGCAGCAGCAAAGGTGCGATCTAGTACAATAGGGAAATTCGACTTCGAAAAGCAACAAACACAAAAAAGGTAACAGAAGCCTCCTCAGCTCAACTTACCCACCTGCTTGATGAAATCACTCCTTGTCCCAATAATAATTTAGAAGTACAATGGCAAAGAAATGCCCACTCCCTAAAAACTGCAGCAAAAGCAACAATTGGTTACCAAAGACTACCAACAAGAAACCCATGGTAAGATCAGGAGTGTCGTAATGCCACTGAGATGAAATACACAGCGTATACGGCAACCCTTCAAACAGTAGCAACACAAGGAGGGAGGAGAAACGTATTTTCACAAAAATGAAGAAAGAACAAGAAAAACGTGCGCGGGAGCAAGTCGAGATGTGCCGGAGTCAGAACGAAACCCGGAAATTTTACCAACGAGTAAAAACACCAAACCGAAGGCTTTGGTACAGGCACATCCTCCTGTAGAGATGAAGGATCTGGAAGAAGCATTTTGAAAAAAAATTTTGGTATCAAATAGTTGCGGTGGAGAAGATACACCAGGACCAATAAGAGATGACGGTATATAGTGTGGTATATACCGTGGTCAGAGGACAGAATAGCTCTCAATCGGCTGAAGAATAATAAAGCAGCAGGGACCGATGGATTACCAGCTGAACTATCCAAGACCGGTGGCCAGACGCTTATCAGAACATGCACCAACTGATTAGTAGGAGTTGGCCAGAGGAATGTATACCTAATGATTGGAACCTATACATTCTATGTCTCGCGCACAAACGAATGAGACAAGACGATATGTGCCAACTATGTGGATCTCATACAAGCGGTTTCAGACCTTGTAATCCACTATAGATCAGATTTTCACACTGTATCAAATCCTGGGAAAGACCCACGAAAAACACCAAAGTCCCAGTATGTGTTACAATTGGCAAGTCTAGAATGATGTGTGTTAAGTTTCCTGAAAATCGGTTCAGATTTAGATATATGTTTTCGTCCGATTTAATGTAAATGGAGCACCAAAGCCCCTATATATCTTTCTATTTGCACGAAATTTTACATAGCGTACTGAATAATGTCTAGAATGATGTATGCCAATTTTCTTGAAAATCGGTTCAGATTTAGATATAGCTCCCATATATATTTTCATCCGATTTAATGTATATGGTGCACCAAAGTCTCATGTCCATGTCAATGGTTTTCGAAAATGCGACGTCTCTTAGAATGCATCTGTTGAATATAGCCAATATGGCCCCGTCCGTCTTTACTACTTTCCTTACTGTTTTTGGTGTATTTATGTCTTAACCGCATTTCTTACTGAACTTTCTGTAATTTGACATTCATGTCCTTAAAGAGTGAGAATCATTTTTATAGAATAACTTTTACATATATAAATTTTTGGCAGAATTTCCCGTAGCATGTAAAAAAAACTTTTCCAAAGATTTGTTTTGATATAGGGTCTACATACACAGGAACCAACCTCATGTTGTGTACTTTCTTTATTTTCCGGCTAACGTACACAACATGATTTGACATTACATATACCTGGTGAATAAAACACCTTTTCTCACCAAATATTCTATGTAGGCGCCATACAAAGTTCCCGCTCAATTTTAACAAGGCCCCCCATTCAAGGAACTTCCTTTACAAAAATTAAGCCATCCATGCTTCCGAACAGCCGCTCGTTTGTACTGGAAATATTCCCTTTTCGACGCCATCGTTGGACGCCAACACATGCAAATGCATGTCCGCACAATTATAAACACAAAAGTGTTGCTGTCAGTCAACCGGTGTCAATCCATATCCGATTTAGCTACAATTTGCATTTTATGATGAGTTTTGTTAAAGTCTTTGCCACTGATGTCAACATTGTTGTTGGTGTTGCTGTTGCGTTGCCGTTATGGACATTGAACATTTTCCAATTCAGGTTATGCCGAAGTCGAACGGGGTGGTGATACGAAAATGGATGTCTATCTCCTGCAAACACACCGACAGTTGAGTCTTTTGTATGGGTGTATGTGTGTATGTCATTTGGATAAGTTGCTATGACACCAAAATAGGCTAAATTTATGAATATGAGAGAGGTATTCTCTGTGGAACCACTGGCAAATTGATAATATGTCAGTGTAAAAGTAGTAGCAGCGTTAGTGCTTCAAAAATAATGACAATCGATTTTCGCACAAAACCTCATCTAATTATTCAATGTAGGACATTTGTTATTGTGTGTGTATGTATGTTGGTTTGTCCAGTCCCCCAAGGAATAAAATAACGTTTTAATATTTCATAATTGACGGCTTATTTTGATGACCAATATTTATCAATAATTTAATTAGTATGAGTGGCAAATTAGTTAAAAATAACAGATTGTGTCAAATTGAAAAATGTGAAAATTTTACAATTTTGATTTTGGTCAAAAAACAAAATATATATCTATAAGGTCAAATCAAACAAGTGAAAAAGCGGTAAGTTCGCCGGGCCGAACTTTGAATACCCTCCACCATAGATATACTGACAGGTACTAGAAATGAAAATATAGGGTACATACGAAAAAGTGGACCTATACAAACGTTTCTAAAAACGGATTATGTAAACCATATTGTAAATCATAATAAAAATTTCAGAAATTTTTAATGGATAATTATACCCTCAGCCTCATGGCTAATGAGGGTGTATACACTTTAAAACGGTGAAAATATGCGTCATCGATATATTGGTTCTAGGCCCCATGTTTCTTTGGACCAAACTTTACCCATCTTAATATCTCTTCCAAACTTAGTTCAAATTCGAAGATGGGGAATATCGGTCCACTCCTTCTGGAACCTCCACACAGGGGCTAGGTCTAAGGGCCATTGACCCCGGATTAAGGTTTAATCCGGATTAAGGCTTAATCCGGATTAAGGGTCATTGAACCCGGATTAAGTCCTAATATGGATTAAGGTCATTGAACCCAGATTAAGGTTTAATCCGGATTAAGAGTCATTTATCACGGATTAAGAGTCATTTATCCCGGATTAAGGCTTAATCCGGATTAAGGGTCATTGACCCCGAATCCGGATTAAGGTTCATTGAACCCTGATTAAGGCTTAATATGGATTAAGGGTTAGCAACCCCGGATTAAGGTTTAATCCGGATTAACAGTCATTTATCCCGGATTTAGAGTCATTTATCCCAGATTAAGGGTCATTGACCCCGGATTAAGGCTTAAGGGTAGTTTATCCTGGATTAAGCCTTAATCCGGATTAAGGGTCATTGAACCCTGATTAAGGCTTAATATGGATTAAGGACCATTGAACCCAGATTAAGGTTTAATCCGGATTAAGAGTCATTTATCCCGGATTAAGGGGCATTTATCCCGGATTAAGGCTTAATCCGGATTAAGGGTCATTGGCCATGGATTAATGTTCATTAAGGGGCGTTAACCCCGAATTAAAGCTTATTTCAAATTAAGGGTCATTGATCCCGGATTAAGGCATAGTCCGAATTAAGGGCCATTGACCCCAGATTAAGAGTCATCGACCCCGGATAAGGGCATAATCCGGATTAAGGTTTATTGAACCCTGATTAAGGTTTAATATGGATTAAGGGACCCCCCCCCCTTTCTGGATTTTAATTTCTCAAGATTTTCAATGAGCTGGTAAATGAATACAAATGCTTGTTGAGGTTTGTAACTTTGCACATATATAATTGAAGATTTAAAAGAGAAGAAAAATAATTAAAAAAAAAGATTGTTATTGTTTTGTTGTTGTTTTTTGTAATTAAAGAAAAGTCCTTATTTTTGATGGCGGGCATGATAACTCCTCACTGGAACATCGGAATCCAACGGTGTTAGAAAGAGTACATGTCTGGCTCTCGTACGAACTAGGATTATTGACTTCGCTCTAAAATTAACAAAATGGTGACCTTTGAAAAAATATTTTTGGAAAATCGCCGATTTTTTTACCAAAAATCAAGTTAAAAAATAAGGAAGATCTTCACCGATTGGCTTTATCCTAGTTCATACGAGAGCTATACACTCCCAGAGAAACGTTGCAAAATTTGGAACCGATTGGATTATTAGTTTTTGAGTTATCGTACCCGCCATTCGCAAAAACATGTTTAGAGAAAAATGCGTTTAAAGTTTGAGAAGCCCTTCAGCCGTCACTTGATGCTGACACAATAAATCGGCTATACCTTCAATAGTTCTTGAGATTTTCACTTGAAATTTTGTAGAGACATTCTTTAATCAGTGTAGATTCGAATTATATCAACAAAAATTTTGACCCCGAGAATTGGGGGTCCCCTTAAGGGTCATTGACCCCGGATTAAGGTTTAATCCGGATTAAGAGTCATTTATCCCGGATTAAGGGGCGTTAACCCCGAATTAAGGCTTAATTCGGATTAAGTCATTGAAGTCAGGGTCATTGAACCCTGATTAAGGCTTGATATGGATTAAGGGTCATTGACCCCGGATTAAGGCTTAATCCGAATTAAGGGCCATTGACCCCGGATTAAGAGGCATCGACCCCGGATTAGGGCTTAATCCGGATTAAGGTTCATTGAACCCTGATTAAGGCTTAATATGGATTAAGGGTCATTGACCCCGGATTAAGGTTTAATCCGGATTAAGAGTCATATATCCCGGATTAAGGGTAACTGACCCCCTATTAAGGCCTAATCCGAATTAAGACCTAATCCGAATTTACGGCCACATTTAATTACACACTACTCAAATGTATGTATGATTATTTCGATGCGTTACAAACGGAAAAACAAAACTAATATACCCTCCATACTATGGTGGGGGGTATAAAAATAATCTTAATTTAAACAAGTGGAAAGCGGTGGAAGCGGTGTAGTCGGCCGGGCCGAATTTTGTATAACCGCCACCATAGGTACTTGAAATGAAAATATGTTGAAAATACCATAATGTGGAACTTTACCGACAATTCTCGAACCGATATATGTGCCTCGATATCCTCTGATAAGAAAAATCGTCTAAGAATTTCAGTCTTTTTATACCCTTCATCACACTGTGGTACAGGGTATTATGACTTTGTGACTATGTTTGTAACAGGCAAAAGGAAACGAGATAGACACATGGTTCTTTTTGAGAATATGCATAGAATCACTTTCTGAGGCGATGTCCGTCTGTAGATGTTAAATTGTAAACAAAGTACAGGTCGAATTTATGATCCGATTTCGATGAAATTTGGCACAAGTCACTTATTTGGCCCAAGGACGAACCCTATTGAAATAGCCGAAAATCGGTTTAGATTTAGATATAGCTCCCATATAAATTTTCGTCCGATATAGGCACCAAAGTCCCTATATATCTTTCAATTTGCACGAAATTTGGCATATGGTACTGAATTATGTCCAGAACGATGTGTGCTATGTTTCGCGAAAATCGGTTCAGATTTAGATATAGTTGCCATATATAGTTTTGTCCTATTTTATGTAAATGGTACACCACAGTCCCTTAATATCTTTTGCTTTGTACGAATTTTGGCATGGGGTACTGAATTAAGGCTAGAATGATGTGTGATAAGTTTCGTGAAAATCGGTTCAGATTTAGATATAGCTCCCATATATATTTTCGCCCGATTTAAGGTAAATGGTGCACCAAAGTCCCAGAAAATCATTCGATTTGCACGAAATTTGGCATAGCGTATTGAATTAAGTCTAGAATGATGTGTGCTAAGTTTCGTGAAAACGGTTCAGATTTAGTTATAGCTCCCATATATATTTTCCCAAATTTGGCATAGCGTACTGAATTAAGTCTAGAACAATCTGTGTTAAGTTTCGTGGAATTTGGTTAAGATTTAGATATAGCTCCCATATATAGTTTCGCCCGATAAATGGTGCACCATAGTCCCTGAAAATCATTCGACTTGCACGAAATTTAGCATAGCGTACTACATTAAGTCTAGAGTGATGTGTGCTAAGTTTTGTGAAAATCGGTTCACATTTAGATATAGCTCCCATATATATATTCGGCCGATTTTATTTACATAGTGCACAAAACTCCTTATATATCCTTCGATTTGCACGAATTAAGTCTAGAACGATGAGTGTTAAGATTCCTTAAAATCGTTTCAGATTTAGATATAGCTCCCATATATATTGTCCACCGATTTTATGTAAATGGTGCACCAAAGTCCCTACATATTCATGGATTTGCACGAAATTTGGCTCGGTTTCGGATCGGTTCAGATATAACTCCCACATATTTATATATATTCGTCCGATTTTACAATAATGGTGCACCAAACTCCTAATGTTTGTCGGATTAAAACAAATTTTTGCACAATGCATCAAATTGAGACTCGAGTGACGTTATTGCGTTTTGTTGAAATTGGTACAGATGCAGCCGTAGCTTCTATATGTATTTCGAACGGGTGTCTTGGGTGTCCTATTGAAATTAAATTTTTAACAGTGCGGCGTACCGAATAGCATGTATCAATTTCGCTATAAATCGTTTTCCATAAATTTGTCCCATGCGCAGACGACTCTAAATCTGCCCGAATGAAATTAAATGTATCATATGTTGCAGAAAGACATGCCTATGTTCCTTCGAGGGAACATTGACATGCAATTGTAAGTATACATATGCATAATATACCCAATGTGGTGAAGGGTATCATATAGTCGGCCCAGTCCGACTTTACTACTTTCCTTACTGGTTTAGATATAAACTAGCAATTTGGGGTATAGAATATCCTCCTACTATGGTGAAATACCGTTAAATGGGGACAACCCTTAACACTCGAAACAAATGAGTCAACTAATTCCTAACCCCCAGCCTCCATATAACTGTACCCCCCATTTTTTGATATTTTGGGGATTTTAGACACTTTTTTTAACAGAATCAGCTGTAAAACGGTACCGGATCTGCCTACGAAAATTTATCAATATTGGCTTATGCTTCGGGTTAGACCCCATATAACATTACCAGATGAATGGTGCAAGAAATTCTTCATGATTGTTCGATTGACACCAAATTTTGCACAACGTTCTAAACTTGGTATAGCCTAACATGTGCTAAGTTAAGGTTTTAAATAAAATCTTAAACATTGTGTTTCGTAAAAATTGGTTCAAATGCAAATATTGCTCTCATATATGTATTTTCAACTCACTTCAGGTTAATTGTGCACTAAATAATGAACTGGTGTCCGATTGAGATTTAATTTTGAACAGCGCTCTGTGTTGCTCAAAAACTACTCTAAATCTGACCCAATGAAATGGAATATTGCATAGATTACCGATTACATGTGTGTGGATTGATGTACCCAATAAAAACCCATTGTCCAAATTTCAGCGAATTCCGTTGAAAAGCGCGCTCAAAAACCCCGAAATAACGAAAATTGAGGGGTACCGTTATATGAGGTCTAACAGAAAAATTGGACCGATATTTATACTTTTAAGTGGAGTAATTTAGTACCCAATAAGAATCCATTGTACCAAACTTTACCGAAATAGCTTGAATAACGCTCTCTAGAACTGAAAAATGTCGAAACTTGGTGATACCCTTATAGAGTTGCTATGGCTAAACGTGGGTTGATATAGTCCATCTTCGAACTTGACCTATCTGCTGACAAAAGACGACTCTTTCTGTCTCAATTAGTTCAGAGGGTAGAATGGTTACAGCAGACAGATGGACATGCTTAAAACGCCATAGAATTCTCTGATCAAAAATATATAAACTTTATAGGTTATATATTTTATACGGAATGATCATTTCGATAAGTTATAAACGGAAAAACGTTAAATCGTATCACGTATTTAATTTAGTACAATTTCATGCCAATGGTCCTTCAAAAATGCTAGGCCTGTTAGGGCGGGAACGTGGCCGACTTTATGATGCATCCTAACAAAACTTTACTACATTCCTTAATGGTTTTTGATTGTGGTATGGTTGTAAATCTCCCTACGAATTATCAATATTGGTCCTCCTTTTGGGGAAGCGCTACATCCCAAAGACTGGCACGTCTTGAGCTAATGTTTCAACCAATTTGGGACCAATTTAATATTTTGAATTTTCATTGAGAAGAAAATGTTCCCACCAAAAATTATGAAACTTTGGGCCATATTACGGGTTCCCCTAATATTCGGTATTTTGAGGGTTTTGGGGCACTTTTTTGAACCGAATTGCCTACAATCAGATTTTTCAGGTTCTCATGTCAAATCTTCTTACTAAACATGATCAATATCGGTTTACTTTTAAAAAATTCCCCCATATAACACATTATCCAAATTTCGCTATTTTGGGGAAGTTGGACAGGTGATTTAACAATATTTAATTTTAATTTTATATTTTGGATTCTCGTTGAGTAGAGAACCAAAAACTATCAATATTGACGTTTACGAATTTTTCAGAAAGCGCCCATTTTTCGGTATTTTGGGTGTTTCAGTTTAGCGTTTGGTGTAGCTCTCAAAGAACGGTACCATCCCACTTTCGGTATTTTAAAGACTTAGGCCGCATTCTCCAACCGTTTGATGTTTGCTATGTTTCATAAAAATCGGTTCAGATTTACATATAGCTCCCATATATGTTTTCGTCCGATTTAATGTAAATTGTGTACCAAAGTCCCTAAATATCTTTCCATTTGCACGAAATTTGGCATAGCGTACTTAATTGTGTCTAGAACGATGTGTCCTAAGTTTCGAAAAAAATTGGTTCAGATTAAAAATCACATATTTTAATTCGTTCCATCTCATCTCAATGACCATTCGAGGGAACATTGACGACTTTCAGAGGCAAAATCTAACTTTTAATGTTAAACAAATCGAACACAATTATATTTTTCACAATTCGACCTTAATTCTTTTTGTAGCACATTAGAAGTACTATCAGCTGTACTATCCGGTTTTTATCTTCTGAGATAAAAGCCACAAATGAGCGGTCACTCCTGCGACTTCAAATATCACATCATCATTGCTAATAATAGGAAAACTCTGCGAACTGTGTGAACATTTTTTACATGCATAAAATATATATAACATTATTATTGCACTTTGAAAATTTAAAAATTTGATCTATACTTTATTCGCGAAGGATTATACTCTGTCACTCAGGCGACGTAACTCACGCAACATTTGTATACCCTACACAACTATGTTGTCAGGGTATTATAGCTTTGTGCAGCCCCAAGAGTTTGTAACGCCGCGAAATATTGGTCCTAGACCCACCTTTAAGTATACCGATCTTCATATCTCGACTAGCTGAGTCGATCTAGACATGTGTGTCCGTCTGTCCATTATAATTTGTAAACACGATACAAAAACTTTATTTTTCTTTGATTTTCTGGTCGCTCTTGGGGCCGCAATTATGGTCCAAACATCGCGAAATTTTACATAGAGAAGGGGATCGGGCCGAAGAATAAGCATGCCTGTTTTGATAAAGATCGGTCACTAATTAGCGGGTCAAATGGACCCTGAAAAATTACAAATATTGTATTCTAAAGCGTATATATTTATCTCTTAATGGCCTAGACCCGAGAAGTTGATAGTACATTCAAGAGGAGTGGTTGACCTTTAAATTGATAACAATTATATTGTTCTATGTACTCTGATGTGGGAGTTACACTTACGTATGGTGCTTACGTATTCAGATATTATTTAGTAACCCATTACCACACTAGAGGGCGGAAATATATATTGAATTTCTTTTTCATGAGGATCCAGGTATGGATCCGGTGATGGTCAGATAATAATATTGGTATGAAGTAGACCGAAAACTTTTTTCTTTTGGTTTTTTTTTATTTTTGATTTGTTTGGCCACAATTATAAGCTCAACATCACAACACAACCCACGGTGAAGTGAATATGGACATGTAATTAGAAGGACTGTACTGAATATTAGTAATATTCGGAAAATATGTCAGTGTATGGAAGAGGTGTTGTTGGTCTCTAATCGGACAAGATGGTGCAACTATCACGAAATATATTGCCCAGGCTCGGAAAAAATATCCGTAGAAAGTTAGGGTTACGTGGTTGTTGTGTAGGATATCGCATGGTCGGCCCCGTCCGACTATACTGCTCCGCTCACTGGTTGATTTTGCAGTTTAAACTTCTGCTGAGTCAGCATTTATATTCATTAAATTAGAATTTATGATAAGAACAGGAAGAAACCAGTAAGGAAAGTGGTAAAGTCGGACTGGACCGACAATATGATACCCTTCACCACTTTGGGTATATTCTACATATGTATCCTAATAGACGACGCGTTTTTGTTATATATCTGTATCTGTATCGATTTCAGGGAAACTTGCCAGAGGCTAATTTATATTAAATCAGTACGTTGTGCCAATCGGCTTAGCTAAGGATCTTTTCACGAAACTTAACACACGTCATAATTCATGACAAATTTCGTGCAAATCGAATGATTTTCAGAGACTTTGGTGTATCAATTACTTAAAATCGGATGAAAATATATATGGGAGCTATATGTAAATCTGAAACGATTTTCACGAAACTTTGCACACATCATTCTAGACTTAATACAGTATGCTATGCTAAATTCGTGCAAATCGAAAGATATATAGACTTTGGTGCACCAATTAAGTAAAATTGAGCGAAATTATATATATGGGAGCTATATCTAAATCTGAACTGATTTTCATGAAACTTAGCACCCATTATTATAGACGCAATTCAGTACGATATGCCACATTTCGTGCAAATCGAAAGATATATAGGGTCTTTGGTACACCATTAACATTAAATCGGTCGGAAATATATATGGGAGCTATATCTAAATCTGTACCGATTCAGTACGATATGCCAAATTTCGTACAAATCGAAAGATATATAGGGTCTTTGGTACACCATTAACATTGTCATGAAACTATGCATACATCATTCTAAACTTAACTCAGTACGCTACGCCAAATTTCGTGCAAATCGAAAGATATATAGCGACTTTGGTACACAATTTACCTTAAATCAGACGGAGATATACATGGGAGCTATATCTAAATCTGAACCGATTTTCACGAAACTTTGCACACATTATTTTAGACTTAATTAAGTACGCTGTGCCAAATTTCGTGCAAATCGAAAAATATATAGGGACTTTGGTGCACCATTTACCTTAAATCGAACGAGAATATATATGGGAGCTATATCTAAATCTGAACCGATTTTTCCCAATTTCAATAGGGTTCGGAAATGCCCAAATATGAAACATACCCTACTCTGAAATTGTCCTTTAAAATTAAAATAAATGCCATAAAAAAAACATATCGAATTTCTGTTGAATAAAAATAAGTGTCTGTAATTTGGAAAATTATTTTTTTGGTGCGTGAACAACCTAATATCACATAACACCATACCATGTGTCCCATATAAATGTCCCGATCCCGCGAAGTTTATAAAATGATAAAAATCTATGGACCGACGGAAGAGTAACTGTGGATATATATTAACTATAATACATTGTTCCACAGTGTGGTGAAGGGTATAATTCAACTTCTTAATTTTGAACTTCTCAACTTCTTAATTTTGAATACAGTTCATCCCAGATTTATATTACGCGGTTTATAATACAAAAACTTGTTTACTTAAGCATATTTTATACAATAGTTATCCTGATTGATGTGTTAATCAGGATAACTATTGTATAAAATATGGGTTTGAAACAAACAATTAACCAAAAATTCTCCTCCTAAGATATGCGGTGTTATGGTCTCATAAATTAGGCTTTATTTCATTTTGGTTTTTCTGCAAAATATAAACCGCAACTAGCCTTAAGTTATTATCGTAGGGATATAACCATGACTAAATCATACTAAACTATAAAAACCATAACACAAAAAACTTATAATTCATTGTGGTCTTATTGTGAATCACAAAACAAGCACATAAATACAACTTAAGCCCTGGGATGCCTTATTAGGATGGCAATAATTAATTATATTCTATTGGTCAACTGGCCAAATGATTTAATTAAATTCCCCTCCTCCTCCTTCATCGTCCATGTCCAATAACTTTGGTATTTTCGAACATCGTCAAACAGTGTGTCAGAGTAAATGAATGAATCTTCGCAGCGAAATCTTCTTTAACGCAATATATGGCTTATAAAATATAATACTAATACACTTATACTTCTACTTACACACATACACACACAGAAAGCGAAACATACGCTTACCAGACTTCATTCACACAGTCATATATGTGTAATCTAAATATGGTTACTTCTAACATCGGCCACAAGGAATCCGATAATTGATTGCCATTTCGCCTACCATCACAACCAGTTAGTTAGTGCCTGGCCATAAATGCCGCAGTATTCTGCTGTCCATCGAACATACTTACTTACATAAATAAGCATACCAAACTAATCCCCAAAAGTAGGCATCTCCAAATAATAGCAGCAAGACTAAAGCTAAGTAATGCGTGTTGTAAGCCAGTCAACCAACCGCATACCCAGCGTAGGATGGTAGTAAATTAGAAATGTCTTATGGTAATATATCTCTCAATGACAATATGATCAATGTGAATTTGTCATAGCCGAACATACAAACGTCCGTACATAGACATACTTCACTGGGTGGAGGGACATAACAGCGGCCCTATATATGTTTATTACATGCCAACAAGCAATTGTGATAAACAATTTCGCTATATCTTTCCCTCCGTGAATAGTTTCAGCGGGGAGAGGAATTTCTAGAAGAACGAATATTGGCAGGAAAATTAATGGAATTTCGGTTATAATTCAACAGGATTAATGTAATACAAAAATATATTCTAATTTCTTAAACTGTATATACATATTTATAAGTATTTATTTATAAACTATTTATCCTGTTGAATATTGGATATTCATTAAACCCTGAATGTAAAATTAAGACTAACGATAATTAAATTAATAAAAGACCAAAGAGGGTTGCTGGAGAAGAATTTGAAGAGACAGGCGGTGATTTAGCCATTATTACGGATGAACCACCGGCTGTACTGCGAAGATATTGACGTTACAATGGAACGATTTTAGCGACGCACGGTAGGGTGGAACATGTGTATAAAATCCGCAAAATACTGCAATTTAGAGGGCAACGTTATATGAGGTCATCACCAAAGTACACAGGACTTTATTTCGGGGTGGGGTGGAAGCTGCTGACTCAATATGAAAATGTTCATTGCAAAATAAAAATGCTTGTATTTGTAGGTCCCTGGGGGCAATGCTTAAAGCGGGCCGATTTGATTACCTCGTATAAGAAAATGCGTAAATATCATTATATAGGGGCTAGGCCTAAATGCGTCCGATAAATTTAATATAAAGGGGGTTATATAGGGACTACCCAAATAAAGGGCGAATATTAATAATTTTGGGAAGGGAGTTATGTCACCATATACGACTACAAAATACTAAAATACAGGGAATTCGGTTAAAAACTGGTTCAAGAACATCAAAATACCGAAAATTTTGTATATAAGGGCTATACTAAAAAAAACAGTAAGGAAAGTAGTAAAGTCGGACGGGGCCGACTATATGATACCCTTCACCACTATGGGTATATTAAACAGGACTATAACATAAAATTGGATGAAAAAAAATGTGATATTTATCTAACTGTGAATCTACCTAGATCTATCCATAAAGTATGTCAATCGACTTCAAACAAATATAAACAGGTCATCCGATGGGCTATGTCTGCACTTCTAGAAAACGCAACTAATTCTATGCTCAATTTTGTAAGTTGTGCAAAATTTGATGGCAATCTGACTAACATGAGGAGTTTGATGCGCAATGTATTTGAAATCGGGCGAAAATATATATGGAAGCTCTATCCAAATATTGAGCGATGTCAAACAAACTTGTCACAGGTTAGGTTATACTAATTTCAGAACGTTTTGTTCCTATTGGTTCCTTAGTACGTCAATTACTTAAAATCAATCTATAATAAAAGGGAGCTATATCTAAATCTGGACCGATAGGCTCAATTAAGTAGGTTATGCCAAATTTCGTGCAAATCGAAGGATATATAGGGACTTTGCTGGACCATTTACATCAAATCGGACGAAACTATATATGGGAGCTATATCTAAATCTGGACCGATTGTCTCCAAACTTGGCAGACATCACTCTAGGCTTAATTCAGTACGTTATGCCAAATTTCGTGCAAATCAAAAGATATATAGGGACTTTGGGCACCATTTACATGAAATCGGACGAAACTATATATGGGAGCTATATCTAAATCTGGACCAATTTTCACGAAACTTGGCAGACATCATTCTAGACCTAAATGATTAGGCTGTACCAAATTTCTTGCAAATCGAAAGATATATAGGGACTTTGGGGCACCATTTACATGAAATCGGACGAAACTATATATGGGAGCTATATCTAAATCTGGACCGATTTTCACGAAACTTGGCAGACATCATTCTGGACCTAAATGATTAGGCTGTACCAAATTTCGTGCAAATCGAAAGATATATAGGGACTTTGGGGCACCATTTACATGAAATCGGACGAAACTATATATGGGAGCTATATCTAAATCTGGACCGATTTGCTCCAAACTTGGCATACATCACTCTAGGCTTAATTCAGCACGTTATACCAAATTTCGTGCAAATCAAAAGATATATAGGGACTTTGGGGCACCATTTACATGAAATCGGACGAAACTATATATGGGAGCTATATCTAAATCTGGACCGATTTTCACGAAACTTGGCTGACATCATTCTAAGCCTAAATGATTAGGCTGTACCAAATTTCGTGCAAATCGAAAGATATATAGGGACCGTTTACATTAAATCGGTTAAATATATATATGGGAGCTATATCTAAATCTGAACCGATTTTTCCCAATTTCAATAGGGTTCGTCCTTGGGCCGAATAAGTGACCTATGCCAAATTTCATCCAATTCGGATCATAAATGCGACCTGTACTTTGTTTACAATTTAACATGGACAGACAGACAGACGGACGGACATGCATAAATCGACTTAGAAAGTGATTCTATGCATATTCTCAAAAGGAACCATGTGTCTATCTCGTTTCCTTTTGCCTGTTAAAAACATATGCACAAAGACATAATACCCTGTACCACAGTGTGGTGAAGGGTATAAAAACAGCGGGCGGAGTAGGACGGGGCCGACCATATGATACCCTACACAATTTCCACGAAAATCTACCTTTCTGTGGTTCCATATTCTGAGCTTGGGCAATATTTCGCGATATTACTAGTATTCAGTACAGTCCTTCTAATTACTTGGCCATATGCCCTTTACCTTGGGTTGTGTTGCGATATTCGGCTTTCAATTGTAGCCTTACATTAACTCGAAAAAATACAAAAAATTAAGTTCTGGGACCAGTTCATCCCAAAATTATTATCTGATCATCACCGAAAAATTATGCCCTTGACCATACACGGATCCTCTTGTAAAATTTCAAAGCGATCGGCGCCCACATCCGAGTACATACGACAATATAATTGGTATCAATTTAAAGGTCAACCAGTCCTCTTGGATATACTACAAATTTTTCCGATCTTTGTCCTTCAGGGGTAAATATATACGCTATAAAATACAAATTTTGCAATTTTTCACACAAAAGTCAGGGTCGATTTGACCCGCTTTTTCTTTGGCCCGATCCCCTTCTCCATGTAAAATTTCCCGATATTAGGGCCATAATTGCGGCCTCATATAGGGCCATAATTGCTGCCGACAAAAAATAAATATTTGGTCCATTTCATCCCCGATATTTTGACCGATCTTTACCAAAAATATAATAGGGTTCTTCATTGGCCAGAACCCATCCTACATGCAAAATTTCGTGAATATTGTTCCATAAATGTGGCCTGTATCGTATTTACAAATTATAATGGACAGACGGACGGACGGGCGGACATACATGTCTAGATCGACTCAGCTAGTCGAGATATGACGATCGGTATACTTTAAGGTGGGTTTAGGACCAATATTTCGCGGCTTTACAAACTCTTGGGGCTGCACAAAGCTATAATACCCTGACAATATAGTTGTGTAGGGTATAAAATTGCCAATATTAATATTTCTAAGTGGAGAGATTTGGTACCCAATTAAAACTCAAAGGACCAAATTACAGCCAATTCGGTTGCAAAATACGCTCAAAACCCCAAAATACTAAAAATTATGGGGTATCGTTATATGGAGACTATCAGAAAACATGGACCTATATTAATAATTTTCGGTGGAGAAATTTGGTATACAACAAGAATTAAAAACGTTAGGTTCGACCTATAACACAAGTTGGAATATCTTATATGGGAACAACCATAACACTTGAAACAAATCAGTTAGTAGACGGAGGAAAGTAGTGAAGTCGGGCGGGATCGACTTCCTTTCACCGCTTTAGGTATATTCAACAAATGCAGTCATAAAATTTTTGAAAGACCATTGACATCAAATTGAACGATCTTAAAAATGTGATCTTTATCTATATGTGCACCGATTTAAACTAATCAATGCACATACCAATCTGCAACCAATGCTAAATTTCACTTCATTCCGACAGATTTAGAGGCGTTTGATTGCAATGGGACAAAATTATGAACATCGACATAATTCGAACGTGACACACGCTATAATATCGGACGAAAATATGTATGACTCTTTAGTGCACCATTAACTTAAAATCGGAGTGGAAAAACGGATGTTGTGGCAATCGACATAACTTTGGGTCTTTGGCGTATTATTTACATATAATCGGAAGAAAAAAATATATGCGAGCTATATCTAAATCTGAACCGATTTCGACATATCTTGACACATCTGTCTGTTTTGCAAAATTTTGTGGCGATCGGTCATATTCTAGGTTCTTGGTGCACCACTTACTTAAATCGGACGATAATATATATATGGGAACTATATCCAAATCTGGACCGATTTCAACAAAACTTGATAAGCGTTAGGCTATACTAATATCAATATGTTTTGCAAAACTTGGTGCAGACCGGCCTAATTGTGGTTCTTTGGTGGACCATTTACATCAAATCGGAAGAAACTACAATTTCATCCAATTCGGATCATAAATACGACCTGTACTTTGTTTACAATTTAACATGGACATACGGACGGACAGGCATAAGTAGACTCGGAAAGTGATCCTAAAAATATTCTCAATATCGTTTCATTCTGCCTGTTACAAACATATGCCCAAAGACATAATACCACAGTGGGGGAAGAGTATAAATATGAAGAATACCTCAAAAAAGGCGGCGAATATTAATAATTTGTAATATGAAGAAATTAATACCAAATAGGAATCCATAATACCATATTGAAGCGATTTTGGTAGAAAACTGTGATAAAAAAACCCAAATGCCGAAATTTTGGGTGTACCGTTAGATGGGGCACCCCAAAAACTTTAACTAATATTAATAACTTTGGTGGATGGATTTAGTACCCCTTTAGAACCCAATAAACCTAATTACAGCCAATTTGATAGAAAAACTTGTAAAAATCCTAAAAATCCGGATATTTTGGGAGATACCTTTATATGGGATCTACCTCTAAAAGTGGACCTGTATTGATACTTTTTGGTGCCCATCAAAATGTTGGTTTTAGATCCCAAGAGTCTTTGTGCCAAATCCCAGAGAACTCCGTCGATTGATGAACATTAGCTCCAAATTAACTTCGATATATAAAATAAATGTGATTGGTCATTTGTTTGTATATGATGCCAAAAAGGTCCTCTATGAAGGGTCCAAACTATCTTAATTGTTTCTTAATTAACATAAAAAATCATTAAATATTTTAATAAAACTTCAGCGACCAAATCTAAGGATAATTCGATTTAACTTTGGACAAAAACATATAACACATAAACACATGCATAAAAAATACAATTGTCCTCTACCCCACATTATGGTGCTGAATATGAGCAACATTTGAACGCCAGTAAAATTGTTTTAATAATTTATTTGTTTACTTCTTGTTATTGTTGTTCCTGTTTTTATTTCAATAATCGAGTTTCAGAGTGTAGGTCAGTGTGTGCTTTTGACATTAACATATATTTAGTATAGCGTAATTAATAAATTACAAACAAGTTGTGTGTTTACTATGTCCATATATGTATGTATGTTGTTGTGGATTAATAACACTGTGCTACAAAATAACAAAAAATTTTTTTTCAGGGGTTCTAATGTACCAATTCTGTTTATTTGGAGTCTCTGGATCACGAAAATACCTTTGGTTTTTCTGGGTCACTTCGAACATTTATTTTATAACGGTAAATATATAGAAAAACGTGGTTTCATGGATTTTCAATTTAAAACTCGAATAACTTATTTACTTTTTAACAGATTTATATTATTCTTTTTTTTCTTTCGAAGAGTACAATTTTTCCTTTCAAACAAGATATATACTTGGTAAATCGGTTGAGGATTGGCTGAGTTACAGCGGTTGAAATGTGAAAAAATACGTATAAAATGACTAAATTTACTTTTCTTCAGGCTGTACGATGAAATTATGGCATCAAGCCATATAAGTTTTATTGTATTACGGGGAAGAAAATTAAATTAGCTTTCGAAGATGATAAAAATCAGAAAAATCGGTTAAAAAATGGATGACTTATACACATTTTTGTATTGATTCTATACATATTCTCTAAAGGAAATATGGGTCTGTATCTTTTCCTGTTATAAACCGTTATGTTTGCAACAGGCAAAAGGAAACGAGATAGACCCATAGTTCCTTTAGAGAATATGCATAGAATCAATACAAAAATGTGTATAAGTCATACATTTTTTAACCGATTTTTTTGATTTTTATCATTTTCGAAAGCTAATTTAATTTTCTTCCCCGTAATAGAATAAAACTTATATGGCTTGATATCATAAGTTCATCATACATCCCGAAGAAAGGTAAATTTTGTCATTTTATACATATTTTTTTACATTTCAACCGCTGTAACTCAGCCAATCCTCAACCGATTTACCAAGTATATATCTTGTTTGAAAGGAAAAATTGTACTCTTCGAAAGAAAAAAAAAGAATAATATAAATCTGTTAAAAAGTAAATAAGTTATTCGAGTTTTAAATTGAAAATCCATGAAACCACGTTTTTCTCTATATTTACCGTTATAAAATTAATTTTCAAAGTGACCCATAAAAACCAAAGGTATTTTCGTAGTCCAGGGACTCCAACTAAACATATTTGGTACATTAGAACCATTGAACAATTTTCGTGTCGCACAGTGTAATTATAATTATTGACATTGGGGTGGTTAGTGTGATGGTTAAAAAGAAAAATAGTTGCAGTGGATAAGGAAATTTATGCAAACATATATGGAAACACGACATAGTGATTGTGGTAATTTTTATATCTATCACTATGACGCTATAAAGGTGAATTTTTAGGAAATACAATATTGTTATGAACAAGTATTTTCAGGGTAACAGATTTATTTATAGAATTATAAATTATTTGTGTTAACTCCACTATAAATACCATTCATGATGCCTTCGATCTACCTCAAATCACCCACTTTCTGGTGTCAATACTATATTGTGGCGATAAAAAAACCCTATTGAAAATCATGTTTATTTGCTTAATTCATATTTACAAGCATTAATGTCAAAGAAAACGATTGACAATATGACTGGCACACTTATACGTTGCGATTTCCCCGCAGCACCAGCAAAATTACTTCGACCGGCGAACGATTGAAATTGATGTTAATTCATTATCACTCTAGGTATCACACAATGGGGAGTAGATTTCACAAAAAATATGCGTATATTTAAACATATTCAATATGGATATGTATGTCCGTATATGATGTACGTATGTACACATGTACAAGTGCAACATGTATAATGTTCGACATGTTGAAGCAGCGTGAATTCTATGGAAAAAAATCAATTATTTTTATGGCATTTTATTTAATAGCACTAATTACACAATTCCAAAAATTAATGGAATGAAACATCTTTGAATATGCAAAAAAGTTAATAGATTGTACATACATATGGGAAATTACAAAATTCTTTTAATTCCCTTGAAACTGAGATTTGTAACTTCATAACTCGCGAAATATGAACATATTGCATATAATTTAACTGAATTTCTTTAAAATCAAGTTTTCTTGTAAAAATCTTAAAATACTGGTCATAAATAATAAGTTGGGCGGAATCTGTGATGGTTGTAATGTAAACAAGTGAAAAAGCGTTAAGTTCGGCCGAACTTTGGATACCTTCCACCATAGATATACTGACAGACACATGCAATGAAAATATAGAGAACATACCAAATAGTGGCCATATACCGATAATTCTACAAACCTATTTATGTAAACCATTATGTACACCAAATACAAACTTCAACATTTCTTAATGGGGATTTTTCCGAAAATCTGTAAGATCCAAAAAGTGGACTGATGGTAGAGCATGGTAGAGTATAAAATCCTCAAACTACTGTAATTTAGATTACAAAGGGTATGCCTAAAGGAGGACCAATATTGATTACATAGTGTAGGAAATAGTGAATATTTGGGGATATCATTATATAAGGGCTATGAATAATTAATGACCGGTATATACCAATTTTGAACCAAATATTTTAATTGCTTATCTCAATTCTTTCCTTCAGGAGGTATCACTATTTCATTATCGTCATATTTGAGTTTGTTTATCACAATATCTTTAGAACCTCAAAATATCGAAAATTGCGGGTACCCTTATATGGGGGCTACCCAAAAAAATTGACCTATATTTATATTTTTTTGTGGATAGATTTGCTACCCAATAAGAACTCAAATTACTAAATTACAGCCAATTCGGTGAAAAAATCCGGTCAAAACCCCTCAAAAACTGGAAATTGGGAGGTACCCTTATATGGGGGCTAACAGAAAAAGTAGACCTATAATTATAATTTTTAGTGGGGACATTTGGTACCCCATAATAACCCAATGTAGCAAATTTCAGCGAATTCGGTTGAAAACCTCGCTCAAGTACCCTAAAATACCGAAAATTGGGAGGTACCCTTATATGGGGGCTACCCGAAAAAATGGACCTATATTTATAATTTATAGTGGAGAGAGTTGTTACCTAATAAGAACTTGACGTACTAAATTACAGTCAATTCAGTCGAAAAATACGATCAGAACCCCCAAAATACCAAAATTTTGGGGGTACCGTTATATGGGGACTACCAGAAAAAACTGGACATATATTTATAATTTCTAGTGGAGTAATTTGGTACCCAATAATAACCCAATGTACAAAGTTTTAGAGAATTATAAAACGAGCCCAAGAACCCTAAAATACCGAAAATTGGGGGTACCCTTATATGGGGGCTACCCGAAAAAATGGACCTATATTTATAATTTATAGTGGAGAGAGTTGTTACCTAATAAGAACTCGACGTACTAAATTACAGTCAATTCAGTCGAAAAATACGATCAGAACCCCCAAAATACCAAAATTTTGGGGGTACCGTTATATGGGGACTACCAGAAAAAACTGGACATATATTTATAATTTCTAGTGGAGTAATTTGGTACCCAATAATAACCCAATGTACAAAGTTTCAGAGAATTATAAAACGAGCCCAAGAACCCTAAAATACCGAAAATTGGGGGTACCCTTATATGGGGGCTACCCGAAAAAATTGACCTATATTTATAATTTTTAGTATAGAGATTTTCTACCCAATAAGAACTCAAAGTACCGAATTTCAGCGAATTCTGTCGAAAAATGCGATCAAACCCCCTCAAAATTGGGGGAACCCTTATATGGGAGCTATCCCAAAATATGGACCTATATTTATAATTTTTTGTGGAGACATTTAGTACCCAATACGAACCCAATTTAGCAAATTTAAGCGAATTCGGTTGAAAAACGCGCTCAAGAACCCCAAAATACCGTACATTTTGGGGTACCCTTATATGGGAGCTATGCCTAAACGTGGACCGACATATCCCATCTTCGAACTTGACCTGCTTGCAGACAAAAGACGACTCTATGCAAAATTTTGGCGATCTATCTGAATTCGTTTAGACGCTAGAGTGATTACAACAGACAGACGGACTTGGCTATATCGTCATAGAATTTTACGCTGATCAAGAATATATATACTTTATATGGTCGGAAATGATTATTTCGATGAGTTACAAACTGAATCACAAAATTAATATACCCTCCATACTATGGTGGAGGGTATAAAAAATGGGTGAAAATGCGTTAAAGCCAAAAATATTTTTCTCTTCTTTCTTGATTTGTTGCTAAACTACACAACGCACGGACATGTGATCATTGACTAAGTTGAAGAGTACCCCATGGACAATATGGTTCTAAAGTTGGTTTTTTTGATATAATCACTACATCCACCCAAAACGGATGCTGACATTTTGAAGCCGGATTTTCGGTGTTTTTTTTTTTTTTTGATTTTTTCTTATAATCAGGACGCGCATCCAGATAATGGACTAAACTGATTATCGAATTGTAGAACTCGTGATTTTGCTTCGATGAGTGTATATCTCATAAATATACATCACTTTCAGTTTATATGTTATTTTGCATTCGATTGTTCATTCATGACATAGATACCTCATATTCTATAGAAGACTACACTTTTTGACATACCACCCATAAACAAGTTACGACATCGACAAAGTAGAGGTTCGATAGTTTCTGTTTCCCCTTCATCCTCACATAGACGGCAATAATCCACCTTATAAATCTCCAATTTTGAAAAAAAAAGAGATCTGATTCTGCTGTGACCTGATATGATCTTTTTTCTATTCTCTTTTCTATTTAGAGAATTTAATGATTAAGATCAATGTTTAGAAACAACTGTTAGATTTTGAGGTTACTGTCTCTTATTAAAATTTTTCGAATTTTGCCAAAAAAGTAGCTAAGTGGAGTTCTAACAGTGTCACCAATTGTTAAATCGATTGAATTCAATCCGCATAGAGCATGCTCATAACCTACTTCATTTCTCTGTCACTGTGACCTGGAAGTCTAACAAAATATCGTATATCCCGCAGAGCTAATTTACAATCATAAACTACTCTAGAATTTATAGTCCGAGATTTCCGCTGCTTTCACAAATGGTTTCTGCTTGAATACGCTTCAATTATTATTTAGTGTGCATGAGTTATTCATTCAAAGCTCTTCACAGAAAACTACCGCACCTGTGCTTCTTCTATCTTTGAAGTATCTGTATATATCGACATATTGTCAAGAGGAGGAAGCTCACCCGTATAGTGGTATAGTTATTTTTATACCCTACACAACTATGTTGTCAGGGTATTATAGCTTTGTGCATCCCCAAGAGTTTGTAAATGGTGCACGAAATTTGGCACAGCGTAATGAATTAGGTCTAGAATGATATGTGTTAAGTTTTCTGAAAATCGGTTCAGATTTAGATATAGCTTCCATATATATTTTCGTCCGATTTAAGGTAAATGGTGCACAAAAGTTCCTTTATATAATTCGATTTGCACGAAATTTGGCATAGCGTATGGCATATTTTCTATGGAGAAGGGGGTCGGGCCAAAGTAAAAGCATGCCTTTTTTGATAAAGATCGGTCAATATTTAGCGGGTCAAATGGACCCTGACTTTTGTGTGAAAAATTACAAAATTTGTATTCTATGGCATATATATTTACTCCAGAAGGCTATAGACCCGAGAAGTTGATAGTGTATCCAAGAGGAGTGGTTGACCTTTAAATTGATACCAATTATATTGTCGTATGTACTCGGATGTGGGAGTTACACTTTAATATTTACAGGTGCTTACGTATTCAGATATTATTTAGTAACCCATTACCACACTATGGTCAAGGACAATGCCTATAATTTTCGGTGATGATCAGATAACAATTTCGAGATAAAGTGGACCGAAAACATTTTTGTGTTTTTTTACGAGTCGATTTATAGGCCACAATTATAAACCGCACCTCACAACACCACCCACGGTGAAGGGAATATGGACAAGTAATTAGAGGGGCGGCTGCACTGAATATTAGTAATATTCGGAAATTATGTCATTGTAAGGAAGAGGTGCTGTTGAACTCTAAATGGGCAAGAGGGGGCAAATATCAAGAAATATTGCCCAGGCTCGGAATAAAAATCTGCAGAATGTTAGAGTTCATGGTGAGGCCTTCTGCCTCAGTGCCTACCACCAGACAATACATCCATAAGTAAGAATGGAAAGGACAACTACATCGTAAAGCCAGTGTACGTTGAGCGGTGACCCTGACCCTGACAAGATGTCTGCATAATGTATGATATTGTTGGTAAGAATTTTCCGCTAATGAGCACTACAACATCATCAATATACACCACAACTTTGGTTCGCAATTTGTCAAGAATGAGCACTACAACATCATCAATATACACCACAACTTTGGTTCGCAATTTGACAAGAATAAAGTTTATCACAAAAATCCAAAGCAAGGGACGATAGAAACCCGGCCTTGTGGAATGCCTCTGTAAACAAATCTCCCCTATGTTTGCATTGATTATCCTGTTTTTCAGCATAACATAAATCCAATTCACCAGGGTAGAGGATATTCCCGTTGTAATAAGAGCTAAGTGATATATACCAGCTTTACGTTGTTGAAAGCTCCCTCAATATCGAGAAAACTGGCCAAAGTGAAGTTGGAGGTTTTCAATTTTCTCTCAATATATTCAACTACTTCATGTAAAATATTGTCTGCAGAATTGTCTTGGATGTAGGCGTTCTGTAATTTGCTGATTTTATTTTAGTCCAGTTATCTCTCCTTATCTCAAGATATAATAAACTTTCCATTATTTTCAAGAGTAGTGAAGAAAGGCTAATCGGTCTGCAGTCCTTCAGTGAATTGTGATTGGGTTTCGGAGCCTTGGGAATGAAGATCATTCTTACGTCTCTCACAGACTTGGTATGGATAATAACCTTAGTCAGACCCGGAAAATCTCCCTCAGTGTTATTAAAACTCTGAGCTCTGAACATCTGGTCCAGGAAATTTGTAGGGTTAAAAGGTGTTAATAACCCATACCAGTTTTAGATAGCCTGTTAGGTCTTCTATCAGAGCTGAATTTTCCATATACTGAGGTTGAGTATGATGCAGCAATAGCTTGGACTTATTGAATAACGCCCTATAAGTGTCCCAATGTGTACTAAGTTTATATAGCCACCATATTATGTTCCAAACGATTTTAAATAATTTAAAAATATAAAATGTTCGGCGGAACTTAACAAAGTTTTTACTTCATAATGTAAGTTTTCTGTAAAAAATTTTCTTTTTCAATATAAATTCATTAAGAGGCGATCTATCTATTTCATAGACTACCTTCGTTCTTCAGTCAACATTCTTCGCACTTGTGAAAACAAATTTGGCAATTTACATAATTATTCCCTACAACGCAATTAGCCACATTTGATGATGACGATGAGGATTTCAAAACAACAATACGAAGGGTTTATGTAATCATTCGAGACAAATTGGTAAACGCAAAATAAACAGAATTTTCCACGAAAAAAAAAACATTGAGCCACTCAAACAAAACAAACAACAACAGCGATGAGACATTTCCTTGCGATAACAAAATATAAGTATTTACACAACATGTCAGGCACAGAAGAAATTTAGTTGGAAAACTGAAAAAAACTAAAAACATTTTACTTTCCCTCAAATTCGAGAAAATTAAAGTGTCTTGCAGTTTAGGATGATAGACGTTGGAATAATTATAATCTATACCGATTTTATGCAAATACCTAACGATTGTCCGCTTGCGACGTAGGTCTGAATCAAATCGGTTCAGAGTTAGATATTGTTCCCAACAAAAATTTAGTCCGATTTTTTTTTAAATGGTGCACCAAATGGTCTGTCTGTTTGGTTGACATTTGGTGCCGTTCATTTATTTATTTGGCCTATGGACGAGCATGGATACTTGGACAAGCAGATGATATAGATGTTGGAGTTTTTGAAAGAAAAATTCGGCGAAAGATCTACGGGCCGATAAGCATCGACGGAGAATAAATCAAGAGTTTTGACATATATACCCGGACATCAACATATTCAGTCGTATCGAGCTGCAGCGACTACGGTGGCTAGGTCATGTTGTGCGAATGGATTAGAATGACCCAGCTTAAAAGGCATATAAAAGCGATTCTACTGATGATTCACGCAGTAGGGAATGGACACGAATTCGATGGAAAAATCAAGTGGAGTATGACATATCAAAATATGGAGAAACTGCGCACAAGATCGATGCTCCTGAAAAACTTTTTTAAGTTCGGCTTATGAAAAAATGTTCTGTCTCGAGCCAACTAAGTAGGGACGAGCCATATTGATGAAAATCGGTTCCAATATATATTTTCGTCCTATTTTATAACAGTACACCAAAGTCCAAGTGAATGCCCTATTGAGACGGAAGGCCACGAATTCGATGGAAAGATCAAGTGGAGGATGACATATCAAAATATGGTCTTTCAACTTGGAAAAACTGCGCACAAGATCGATGCACGTGGAAATCTTTCTTAAGTACAGCTAATGAAACAAATGTTCTGTCTCGAGCCAACTAAGTAAGTAAGGACGAACCCTATTGGTGATAATCGGTTTAAATATGTAAGAACGTGGAAATCTTTCTTAAGTACAGCTAATGAAACAAATGTTCTGTCTTCAGCCAACTAAGTAAGTAAGGACGAACCCTATTGATGAAAATCGGTTCAAATATGTAAGAACGTACCCTTTGATGAAAATCGGTTCAAATATATATTTTCGTCCTATTTTATAATAGTGCACCAAAGTCCAAACATTTGCCTTATTGAGACGAAATTTTCCTCAATGTACCAAATTGAGTCTAAAATGACGTGTGTTCATTTATTTTTGAATCGTTTCAGATTTAGATCTATCTTGTCGTTATTTTTAAGATCTTAGCTCCATTTTTCAGGCGGCATACCTTTAATTTGGAATTCCGGGTTTATGGGGTCTGACATACATCTATGCGGAAAATTATCGCTATAACTCACGATTTGACATAACTCCCGTCCAGGTAAATAACTGGAAATAACTCTATGCTGAAAATAATCATATTAATAGGCTGGTCCAAATTGAAAACAGGAAGATAGAAAAATTACGGCGCAAAGCCTAAATAATTCAGTACCGGTAGGTATCGTTGATCTGTCCACGAGCCACGCCCCGTCGTCATCCTTCGATCGTGAACAAACATGTCCTATAGATGTGGGTGCCTTGGCATCTGTAGTCGAGTGTAGTCAAGCACGCAGCCAATGAGAAAAAGATGGATCGGAGTTTAAGGACCACAGGGGAAAATCAACATCTACCCATCCTCAAACTAATATTCTGAGTCTGAACATGAACATACGAAAAATACAACCGTCCTAGAAAGCCAAAGCAGCGCAGAGGCTGGTAAGATGGTTGGGGAAGCCATCAAGGATATCATCAAGATCACACCCCAAAAGCGAAAAATAGCCAGAATGAACCGGAGAAACAAAATTAAACAGCAAGCCAAAGCTAAGAAGGATAAACCTTAAGGTCCCTCCACTTCTTCGGATGTGTCGAAGAGGAAGATTTGACGAATGCCAAAAACGAAAAAGAGTTACCCGTCGGCTACTAATAACAAGAAAAGGCATAGCATACCCAAAACCAAAGGCAACTGTCAAAATCCATTGACTGAAGGTGACGGTATCAATAATACATGCACTGCACCCAAATCTTCCATAAAATCCGGTAACTCCGGCAACGAATGGTAAGTACCGGCAAATTATGCAAACGTTATCGGGAGGCACAACGGAGACAAGTGATCGACGAAAACTGTGCGTCCGGAAAACTAAACCAGTAAGCAGTGTTGCCAATATAGCACTTTTAGTGCTTGATTTAGCTCTTTTCAAACTCGTTCAGCACTCGTTTAGCATTTTTATTTTTTCTGGAGTTAATTAAAATTTTGGGCATTATTTCGATTTCAAATAGACGTATTAAAATGTACCTATGTTTGACGCTATGAGTGTGATTTTCAAATGTTAACAAGTCAGACCACCATGACACTCCACATTAACACCCTGCACCAAATTAAGAAGATAGAGCAGTACTTTAATATGAGGACGTTAGACTACACTAAATTCAGTACGGTGTTCAAAATTGTGTACCAATCGTCCATATTTTGGGTTTTTGGGTTTAATAAAACTTGACACAAGATAGGAGAAGAAGATGTCATAAAGAGTAGCGAAGAAAAAAAAACAAGCAGCAAAAAGTATTAGGGAGCCGAGGAGAAGATTTCCGACTCCCAAGAGGACTATTTACTGGAGTACAATTGACAGAGTGTGAAACTACAACTTTGGCTCTAATGAATATAATAATTAAAGTTAATATACACATCGGGTTAATACAGGAACATTGGACTGTTAATAACAAGGCTTCCGGATTGAACCACATGGATTACCAACGGTTTTATGCAAACACAGATTCCAGTTCATGAACCTACATAATATGCCACAAAAACTTAAGTTTTTTCTTCTCTCCAGAGTTGTCAACATCGGACGCAACTGTACTGAAGCACGGAAATGACAAAATTTAGCTAGAAGTAGTCTACCTTACATTCGACTCTCCAATATCACCACCAATCCTCAATTTGTAATTTTGAGTTGGACCGAATACCTGAAATAGTATAGGAAATTCGTACTTATGGATACAAAAAGTACTAATTTTATTACAATTTGGACTTTGGGTGAACGCAGAGAGCTGGAAATCTAAAATTTGAAATAATAATTGCTGTTGGAGTGTAGAACTATAATCATGGGCAACGGAAACCCACAAAATTCTTTGGAAAAGTGAGGATAAGACAAAACAAATCTTAATGCTAAACAAAAAGGAAATCACAGATCGGTATTCTCACAGGACATAACCACCACTTATACAAGATTGGATGCCAGGAAAGCCACAGATGTAGAACGTGTGTAGAAAACAGTGAAACGTTGGAATATTTCCTGTGTCACTGCCAAGCCTTTTCAAGCTTTCGAACCCCCAATATTTAAATGACACTTTTAGTAAAATAACCGACCTAAGGTTGTGTGAATGGAAATACCTGAAGGACTTCACAAACAACACAGAATTCCTAGAAGCGTTGATGACTTTTTCTAACTTGGTTCCTTCTCTAGAGTATACAACAGCCACTCACAGGTTTAAGTTCATGTCCTAATATTGGCCATGTGGCTGCAATTTAACATTCCTCATTCATGGTGGTAGAAACAAGTTGTCAGAAAATTCTCTATTTAGATCCAAGTTTTGTCATAGGTCCCCATATAAAGATCCTGTAGCATTTTCGGAATTTGATTTTAGTCACATTTTCCCAATGATGTGTGTAGGGGTATAACGAAAAACATATTTGCAGAAGTTTTTCGATGTAGGTCCAAGATTTGACATAGTTCCCATATAAAGAAGGACCAGCCCCATTTTTTACACTTCACCATACTGTGGTACAGGGTATTATTTCTTTGTGCATGTCTGTCCGCCGGTCCGGTCTGACCATGTTAAATTGTAAACAAAGTTTTTTTTTATTTTGATCCGATTGAATGAAATTCGGCATGTGTCACTGATTTGACCCAAGGACCAAGGAAATTGGTTCAAATTTAGAAATGGCTCCCATATATGATGATGAAATCGGTTCAGATATTATATAGTCGGCCCTGTCCGACTTTTGATCTTTCCTTACTGGTTTTGTATTGGGAAGGTTTTTACCGAACTATCTCAACGATTTGGCTGTTATTCTCCATCACCTGGAAAAAAATTCCGAACCCTTTCAACATGCCATTGAACAAAGAAAACCCGTGGTTAAGGTAAAAAAACCAAAAACAACATCTTTAAAAAAGAAAACAATTCCTTAAGTTGGGTTAAGAGTGGAAAAACCCCAGAGTCAAAAGATGGCAAGACAAACCATCACAAAAACAACAGCAATAAAAACTATATATAGAATTACTGAAATTTCTTCTGAACGGAACATTAACTACAGTAAATTTCCAAAATTGTGAATGTGTGAGTGTGTTATTGATGTTCCTTTACTGCTGCTCCAAGCTCTTTTTTTGCTGTTTTTCCTTAGCTTTCGTCAACTAAAAAACATGGAATGCCATGCAGACAACTGGCTGCCACAACAAACAAACAGACCGACAAACAAGGCAAACAAACAATTTGTTTCCCTTCAGCGACAACATTGTCTGAATACGTACATCCCTAGCAAGAGGCTGAGAGAGAGGCAGAGAAAAACGGTCCTCTATTCTCCATTGGAACAACAGTTTATGAAAAAAGCGACTAGAAGAATTCCCCCACCTATAAAACAGCCAACGAAAACTAACATCAACTCAATTTTTATCAACCATAACAGTCTATCGATTGTTAAACCAATAGTAAATAGTAATGGTTGGTGGTCGGAGTACAGGAGATGCCAGGATGCCCTTTTCGTTAGCATCGTCGCTGCTGTCGTTGTTGTTTTTCTTTCACTCCCTCGTAAATTGCGTCTTATTATTTCCTATGCCACTACACATCCTGTGGCTGAAGGTTTTCACCAAGAAAACCCCGAAACGAAAAACACAGCAGCAGCAGCAGAAACAAAAACGAAGAACAAGAAGATGCGAAACGAAGAACAAGAAGATGCGAAGATGCTATGTGTTTTTGAAGGATACAAACAACAGTGGGTCTACTTCCCCCTCCGCCCGGTTTTATGTCTGGAATCGATAAAAAATGTTGTTGTTATGTCGTTGTTTTTTTACGACTCATCCATCCAGAGACAACTACCCAGAAATGTCATGGCACAAGATAATCATTCGTTATGCTTTTGCCAATGATAACTACCGTTTGGCATCTTCTGCAGCCAAGAGCATACCTCCTCCCACGCACACACACACTCAACAACGACGACGACGAATAATGATGACATACAAGTGGGTGACCCATCGTCATCATTATCAGAAACCATATATTGAGTGGGAGCAATATATTATTGCCCTGTCCACATTTATGTTCCGCACACACACACTCGTATATCCATGCCGCCATGTAAGGGTATGTCCTTTTTTCCGGGGATATATGTATATGGTCGCTCCTTGAGCATATTGTAGAGATATTTATCCTATTAAGGTTTTTGATTGTTGCCATTTTAGTTTGGTTCGTCTTTTTTATTCTGCTTGACAAAGGAAAAAACCCCAAACAACGACCAACAATTTGCAATTTAAATTTTTCTTCTCCAGGCCCCATAACCACCGCCACCAGCACGGACAACAACAAATATTGGAGAGAGGAATAAATATTGCTTCGATTTTGTTGTAATTTCCGTTTGATTTACTTTTATTGTGAAATATTTTCATTTTTATTACATCATTGAGGACATTGAGCAGGAAATTGGTGAAAGTGTTTCAAACTCATCGAAATGCCGCACTAATGATGGGCGATATGAACTGCAAATATTTTTTTATTTATTTGGATGAAAAGGGAATAAACCAGAATTCAAATTATTAGATCTGTGAACCTAAGGTCATTTGTGTGACAATTCTACAAATGGATATATAGTCTGGATCTATATAAAATCTGACTTTTTTACCTTTTGGTTGAGGTAGTTGATGATGTCTGATATAAAATTGTAATAAAACACAGGTCGTATTTATGGTCTGAAATCAAATTTGGTAATTTGGGCAATGGACGAACACAATTGAAATTATTAGAGGTCGGATAGGATTTAGATGAAGCTTCGTCCGACTTTATGTTAATGGTGTACCAAACGGCCAAGGTTTGTCCAAGTGACACGAAATATTGAAAACCCTACTCAATACGTTGCTTTCAATATTTTGTTAATGACTTGTGTCGCCCGATTTAATGTAAATGGTGCACCAAAATCCCTATATGTCTTTCGATATGCACGAAATTTGGCATATCGTCCTGAATTGGGCCTAGAATGACGTGTGCTATGTTTTATGAATATCTGTTCAGATTTAGATATATCTCCCATATATATTACGTCCGATTTAAGGTAAATGGTGCGCCAAAGTCCAAATAGCGTACTGAATTGAGTCTATAATGATGTGTGCTAAGTTTCGTGAAAATCGGTTCAGATTTAGATATAGCTCCCGTTATATCTAAATTGAACCAGTAAGGAAAGATCAAAAGTCGGACGGGCCGACTATATGATACCCTTCACCACTTTGGATACATACAAGAGATGCTAATAATACAATATCTTGTAGATAGAACAGAACAGAGGCAAAACTAAATGTGTGATCTACATAGTTATTTGAACCAATTTAAAACCCCATGCACATTCCATTATGAAATCGATGCAAAATTGTACGTCAATTGGATTTTTTAGTGTACCATTTGTATGTAATCGAGCAAAATAATATATGTCGAGCTATATGTAATTCTGGACCTAATTGAGCAACCGTGGCATAAACCGTTTGCAACACAGACCGTTTTCCACAATTTTATCTCGAGTATATGGAACAGACTTAGACTACTCGGTGCACCATTTACCAAAAATCGGACGAAACTATATATGGGAGCTATATCTAAATTTGAACCGATTTCAACAAAGCTTCGCACACATCAAACTGGGCCTAATTCAGTACGCTGGGCACAATTTTCTCTCAATCAGACAAATTTTGCGAGTTTGGTGCACAATTTACCTAAAATCGGACGAAACCATATACGGACACTATATCTAAATCTCTAAAATTTCGCACACATCAAACTGGACCGTATTCAGTACGTTGTGCACAATTTGGTCTCAATCGGACAAATTTTGCGATTTGGTGCAAAATTTTCCGAAAATCGGACCAAACTATATGTGGGAGCTATATCTAAATCTGAACCGATTTTCACAAAACTTCGCACATATCAATCAAGACCTAATTCAGTACGCTGTGCAAAATTTTGTTTCAATCCCACAAATATTGGAAGTTTGGTGCACCATTTACCTAAAATCGGACGAAACTATATATGGGAGCTATATCTAAATCCGAACCGCTTTTCTCCAATTTCAATAGGGTTCGTCCTTGGGCCAAATAAGTGACATGTGCCAAATTTTATCCAAATCGGATCATAAATACGACCTGTACGGACGGACAGACGGACATCCATAAATCGACTCAGAAGGTGATTCTATGCATATTCTCAAAAGGAACCATGGGTCTATCTTGATTCCTTTTGCCTGTTACAAACATATGCATATATACATAATACCCTGTACCACAGTGTGGTGAAGGGTATTATGTATTCCACAAAAAAAAATCCACAAAATATTAAAAATTACTATTGACAAAAATTTCACACACAACAGTAGTCGATGAAACGACCTTGATAGTATTTTGTAGGGAGATTTACGGTCCAACGAGAATCAAAGATATTATTAAAATGCGGCAAATTCAGTTGAAAAGTGTCTAATACCTACCTACAATATTTACCTACAATATATTTAAAAATGTCGAAACTGCAGCAAAGCGTCGTATCAAAAATCGGGCATACGTATGTTTGTCTCTTAAATGTATGTTTCTTATATCGGTCGGGACTTTTCTATGGGATCTATGTTCCAATGTTCATGTTATTGTTTATGCTATGAAAAAATAATGTTCAAAATTACACAGTTTCAGGTTGAAGAACGGGATAGGTTGTATGTATGAATGAGGCATACATTTTTTATTCACCATGAATTCGATATACCAAATTATAGACAAATTGATAAGAAAATTAGGTAATAAATATATTAACAACGACCAGCCTTTATAACAAATTATGCTACATAGGCGACTAAAAGTGATATTGATAAGATTTTGTAGGACGATTTAAAATCCCGTGATAGCCCCAAATTACAGTATATTGACGAATCAAATAAGTCCCCAATTATAGTTGTTTATGTCTTGTGTATAAATGTTTGGGGACTTATTTCATGCCGCCGAAAGAACATACAAGGAATCGAGTTAGAATGAAGAAATGTTCTACAAAAAAATTCCTCCTAATGGCCAAAAATACATAAAATAGCTACAAATCAAGCTATTGAGCAATCTCGTCATATAAAAAGTGATCACGCTTTATCTCCGAACTTTGACCTATGGGGAATTTTTCCTTCTGCGATTTTCATATACTCACCATGGTTTTTCATCCCCTATAGGATTGACCACTCTCGTTTTTTCTCAGAGTGTAATATGTACGAAGTTGGAGTTATACTGAGTTCGTATGTTTCGCATCGAATGATGTTGATCGACTAATACATAATTAAGATTTCTATTTTCATTTCATCCAAGAGATATAATTCATGTACTCTGCTCTTCAAAAGAATCAATATATTTAATTATCAAATTATTATTGTTTCATTAACAAATTCTTTATATTCCTCCATAGCCTTTCCCTTTCCATTTATTGTAACTATAATTATTTTGCAAAATTTAGCAAATCATTTTTATTTGTACCACACAATGACCATTCGACATCTCAACAACCACATTCTTCTTTTGTTCATAGTTGTGATTTATTCAAGGTTCCTAACTCTTTCTCCCCTACCCTCTCCACATCATCATCCACAGAATCATCGACGAATAGAGCCAACCGTAATGTCTTAATTACGGATGAGAATTATTTTCTAAAGAATTGTGTGCTATTCTTTCGTCGTTCGTCCTTTTGTGAGTTGAGTTACGTCTGAGGATTTCGAATGGCTCAAAAAGGAAGATGACTTTAAAAACACAATTAACTGGAACGGAAATAATTTTTCAACTTCCGTCAACTACCAGCGTCAACATTATTTCTTTTGATGTGCCTAGAAACTTAGGCTAGTCATTCGTTCATTCATGACATGAATGAAAGAATGCCGTTGGTTGTGTGTTGGTGTGTCTATGGGATGTCTAGGGGACAGTGGTGCGAAAAGGATGAAATTTAAAAAGCTATTGTTACAGGATTAAAATCATCTATACACAAAAGCTTCTATGGACCTGCAGAAGCCTTCTATATACAGAAGATCATTTATAGACGAAGACTTAAGACCGTATATCTTATATAGTCGGAAAACTTCTATCGGTGTTCTATTTACTAAAGGCTTTCTATAGACAAAATACCATTAAACGGTTGTCTATGTATAAAATACAATCTATAAGTCTTTTATATAAGATCCACATTGGAGAAGACATTAGATCATGTATTGGCCAACTTTAATCCTCATTACACCCACTGTCCTCTTATTGAGATGTTGTTGTGCCTTGGCCAATGAGTACGATAAGTTTATCAGCCCGTTCACCTACTGACATCCAACACAACAATCAACGTCATTTGAAAAAGAGAAAAAAGGACAAGCCAAAAACTTTCCAAGACAATAGCCTGCAATGATTTTTCTGAAAAGAGGAATAAAAAACCAGTAAGGAAAGTAGTAAAGTCGGACGGGGCCGACTATATGATACCCTTCACCACTATGGGTATATTAAAAAGGGCTATTAACATGAAATTGGATGAAATAAAATATGTGATATTTATCTAAATGTAAATCTGAATAGATCTATCCATAAAGTATGTAAATCGACTTCAAAAAATTAAAATAGGTCATCCGTCGGGCTATGTCTGTACATCCAGAAAACGCAACTACGTAATTCTATGTTCAATTTTGTACGCTGTGCAAAATTTGATGTCAATCTGACTAACATGAGGAATTTGATGCCCAATTTACTTGAAATCGGGCGAAAATATATATGGAAGCTCTATCCAAATATTAAGCGATTTCAAACAAACTTGTCACAGGTTAGGTTATACTAATTTCAGAACGTTTTGTTCCTATTGGTTCCTTGGTGCGTCAATTACTTAAAATCAATCTATAATAAAAGGGAGCTATATCTAAATCTGGACCGATTTTTACGAAACAAGGCAGACATAACTCTAGGATCTATTCAGTATGTTATGCCAAATTTCGTGCAAATCGAAAGATATATAGGGACTTTGGAGCACCATTTACATGAAATCGGACGAAACTATATATAGGAGCTATATCTAAATCAGGGCCGATTTTCATGAAACTTGGCAGACATCATTCTAGGCTCAATTAAGTACGTTATGCCACATTTCGTGCAAATCGAAGGATATATAGGGACTTTGGTGCACCATTTACATGAAATCGGACGAAACTATATATGTGAGCTATATCTAAATCTTGACCTATTATCACGAAACTTGGCAAACATCATTCTAGACTAAATTCAGTACGTTGTGCCAAATTTCGTGCAAATCGCAAGATATATGTGGTGCACCATTTACATGAAATCGGACGAAACTATATATGGGAGCTATATCTAAATCTTGACCTACTTTCACGAAACTTGGCAAACATCATTCTAGACTCAATTCAGTACGTTATGCCAAATTTCGTGCAAATCGCAAGATATATGTGGGGCACCATTTACATGAAATCGAACCAAACTATATATGGGAGCTATATCTAAATCTGGACCGATTTTCACGAAACTTGGCAGACATCATTCTAGACCTAAATGATTAGGCTGTACCAAATTTCGTGCAAATCGAAAGATATATAGGGACTTTGGGGCATCATTTACATGAAATCGGACGAAACTATATATGGGAGCTATATCTAAATCAAGACCGATTTTCATGAAACTTGGCAGACATCATTCTAGGCTCAATTATGTACGATATGCCAAATTTCGTGAAATTCGAAGGATATATAGGTACTTTGGTGCACCATTTACATGAAATCGGACGAAACTATATATGAGAGCTATATCTTAATATGGTCCGAATTTCTCGAAACTTGGCTGACATCACTCTAGGCTCAATTCAGTACGTTATGCCAAATTTCGTGCAAATCAAAAGATATATAGGGACTTTGGGGCACCATTTACATGAAATCGGACGAAACTTTATATGGGAGCTATATCTAAGTCTGGACCGATTTTTACGAAACTTGGCAGACATCATTCTAGACCTAAATGATTAGGCTGTACCAAATTTCGTGCAAATCGAAAGATATATAGGGACCGTTTACATTAAATCGGTTAAATATATATATGGGAGCTATATCTAAATCTGAACCGATTTTTACGAAACTTGGCAGACATCATTCTAGACCTTAATGATTAGGCTGTACCAAATTTCGTACAAATCGAAAGATATATAGGGACCGTTTACATTAAATCGGTTAAATATATATATGGGAGCTATATCTAAATCTGAACCGATTTTTACGAAACAGACATCATTCTAGACCTTAATGATTAGGCTGTACCAAATTTCGTGCAAATCGAAAGATATATAGGGACAGTTTACATTAAATCGGTTAAATATATATATGGGAGCTATATCTAAATCTGAACCGATTTTTCCCAAGTTCAATAGGGTTCGTCCTTGGGCCAAATAAGTGATCGATGCTAAATTTCATCCAATTCGGATTATAAATGCGACCTGTACTTTGTTTACAATTTTACATCGACAGACGGACGGACGGACATGCATAAATCGACTCAGAAAGTGATTCTATGCATATTCTCAAAAGGAACCATTTGTCTATCTCGTTTCCTTTAGCCTGTTACAAACATATGCACAAAGACATAATACCCTGTACCACAGAGTGGTGAAGGGTATAAAAACAGACCACGGCGGCATGGCGACAGGAGGCAACTAAGAATGACCTCCTTTGGTTTGATTCTTTTTTCTCCGTTTAGTAAGAATTTGAAGAAATATTTCATTTTTTTTATTTTTATAAGTTTACTGCGATGGTGTTAGTGTGTGGGGGGTCCACTAAGTTTTAACAGACCACCCACCCACCCTCACTCCAATGACAAATCGCCATATGAATTATCAACCTACCACCACAACCAACAGCAGCAGAAAATGTTCTCTTCCCACTAGCCCGAGTTAAATATATCCCAGGATTATTATTTAATTAAAGTAATGAATGTTTGTGCGAAATGGTTGGGGGTGTTGGCGTTGATGACGACGTAGATGATGGCAGCGATGACGTTGGCGATGATGAAAGTCATGTTTATAACAAATATCGAGCATTAAGGAAAAGTTCCCGGGCAATCAACAACAAACAATTGCCGTTTTAAATGAAAATCTGCAATTATTTGTATTTATTTCTCTGATGATAGATATTTCAATTAAATGATAATTTCTTTCTTGGTTAATGTTTTGTGGTTTGTCCAATGAGTGATTGGAAATCTTATAAGCTAACTGGCTGTGAAAGGATATATAAACAGTTTTATATTGCAAACAAAATTAAAAACCAGTAAGGAAAGTCGGAAGGGGCCGATTATATCATACCCTTCACCACAGATACATTCTAACAGACGCATTTTCGAAGCACCATTGACTTGGAATTGGATGAACTAAAATATGTGATCTATATCTAAATGTGAACCGACTTAGATCAATCCATAAACACGTTGTTCTGTAACCTATACTAAAATCTTTATTTGGATAGATAGATAATGAGACAATATTATGTAAATCGAATATTAAGCAAATCTCAATTGGACACTTGTTGATGGTTTGAAATCCAATAAACATGGAGTCGGTCGAATATATGGGCTCTGTCTGTATTTCTGCAAAAAGAAACTACGTCATTCTACTCATTTGGTAGGATGTACGCTCTGCCAAAATCAGTGCAAATCGAAAAATGTATAGGGTCTTTGGTGCACCATTTACCTTAAATCGGACGAACATATATATGGAAGCTATATCTAAATCTGAACAGATTTTCACGAAACTTAGCACACATCGTTCTAGGCTTAATTTAGTACGCAATACCAAATTTCGAGCAAATCGAGAGATATATAGAGGCTTTGGTGCACCATTTACATTAAATCGGACGAAAATATGTATGGGAGCTATATCAAAATCTGAGCACACCGTTTTAGACCTAATTCAGTACACTATGTCAAATTTCATGCAAATCGAAAGATATATAGGGACTTGGGTACACCATTTACATTCAATCAGAAGAAAATATATATAGGAGCATCATTCTAGACCTAATCCTGTACGCTATGCCAAATTTCGTTCAAATCGAAGGATAAATAGGGACTTTGGTGCACCATTTACCTTAAATCGGACGAGAATATATATGGGAGCTATATCTAAATCTGAACCGATTTTCACGAAACTTAGAACACATCGTTCTAGGTTGAAATTAGCACGCCGTGCCAAATTTCGTGCAAATCGAAAGACATATAGGGCATTTGGTGGACCATTTACATTAATTCGCACGAAAATATATATGGGAGCTAAATCTAAATCTGACCGATTTTCACGAAACTTAGCACACATCATTCTAGGCTCAAATTAGTATGTTATGCCAAATTTCGTGCAAATCAAACGAAACTATATCTAAATCTGAACCGATTTTCAAGAAATTTAGCACACACCATTCAAGATCTAATTCAGTACACTTTGCCAAATTTCGTGCAAATCGAAAGATATATAGGGACTTGGGAACACCATTGGCATTAAATCGGATGAAAATATATATATAGGAGCTATATCTAAATCTGAACAGATTTTCACGAAACTTAACACACGTCGTTCTAGGCTGAAATCAGCACGCTGTGCCAAATTTTGTGTAACTCGAAAGATATATACGGCCTTTGGTGTACCATTTACATAAAATCGAACAATCTACATATATAAAAGAGCTTAGTGTTAGTGAGTGACTGACAAAGAGATCATCGCCCAGACGAAACGGCTGAAGCCAGAAGCTAGAAATTTTGTGTGTGGGTTGTTGTTGGTGTGTGGGCGTGAGATAAGGCTGGGTTTTTGGAAATTCGAACTAAAAGGGTACGAGAAGTACCAAAATTTACCAAATATAGTACCCTTTGTACTAAAAGTACTAAACTGTACTAAAATTAGTTCTAATTGTATATATATTGAGCATATATATATGGCTAGAATCTTGAAATTTTATATGGAATACAGGTTGGGAAGTGGTGTTGATGTATGGAAATGGTTTAAGAAATTCGTACTTGTGTATATAAAAAGTACCATAAATTTGGTACTATTTGTATTTAGTGAACGTATTGAGATGGAATCCTGAAAATACGAATATAGAATTGAGATATGGAAGTATAGTACTTATGTGCACTAAATGGTACTGTATTTAGTACAACTTGATTATGTATGAACGGATAGAGCTGGACTCTAGAATTTTGGATTTAAAATTATAGTTGGAGTGTATGATTGACGTAGTTTAGGAAAATCTTAATATATAAACAAAAAGTATTAAATGATACCAAATAGTTTACAAATTGTTTTTACATGACCGGTATTAAGTTTAGTTCCATTTAGATTTGAGTGAAAGTATAGAAATGGAAATTTTATTTTTGAAAATAAAATTACTGTTAGAGTACAGGATTAAGATAGTGTTGGAAATTCGAACTCATAATTAAGAAAAGTACTAAATGGTACTAAATATGTGGAATTGAGGAATTTTTAAAAACTCGTGCTAACGTCTACGAAAAGTAATAACTTGTACTACATTTGGAAAATTCGTATTTATGGGTACAAAAATTGGTACAATTTGCACATTGGTGAACGGATAGAACTCGAATCCCGAAAAGTACAGAATGTCACCCAATCCGGTTTTTGGTGCCATTCTGCACTAACGGAGAGTTAGAAAGAAGTACCAAAGGACTTTTGGTACTAAATTTAGTAGTGGTGGTATGTGTTCGAAAAGTGTTAAATGGAACTAAATGGGTAACCTGTATAAATTTTGATCTATTTTTAATCTGTGTAATTAAAATAAGAAAGAGATTTCGGAAAATAGTGGTTATGTGTAGTAATAAACATGATACTAAATGGTAATAAACATGATATTATATGTAGGAATAGAGGTGGAAATCAGAACTACAGTACAATAAATTATACAGTATTCACTTCTTCCATATGTTTTTTTATTCCCTTTTCGCATACGAAGTAGCGGGTATTTTGCTAGTAATATATATGGGAGCTATATCTAAATCTGAGCCGATTTTTCCAACTTCAACAGGGTTCGTCCTTGGGCCAAAACAATGAGCAGTGCCAAATTTCATTCAATTCGAATTATAAATGCGACCTGTACTTTGTTTACAATTTAACATGGACAGACAGACGGACGGACGAACATGCATAAATCGTCTTAGAAAGTGCATGTTCTCAAAAGGAACCACGTGTCTATCTCGTTTCCTTTTGCCTGTTACAAACATATGCACAAAGATATAATACCCTGTACCACAGTGTGGTGAAGGGTATAAAAAAGAAAAAAAACTTTGGATACCCTCCACCATAGTAATACTGACAGTTACTCGACACGATACTTCCAGCCCCACGATGCTGAAAACTCTGATGCTTTAATATGGAGAAATGAGAACAGATTTTGAGTTTTAATATATGATACCCTTCACTTTGGGTATATTCAACCAAGATTCTAAATGTAATATACCTTCAGATATATCTATCAATAGAATAAACGTAGCATCTTTGGGAGACCAATGACTTAAAATATATAAATATGTTATTCAATCTATACACATGTCATTCAAAAATGTATGAAAAATTCCAAATCAATGTCTTTGGTGTGTTATTTGTATGCAATTGAACAAAACAATGTTTGAAAAAAAATATATGGGCAATATTTCCAATTTTTATACCCTATACAACTATGTTGTCAGGGTATTATAGCTTTGTGCAGCCCCAAAAGTTTGTAACGCCGCGAAATATTGGTCCTAGACCCACTTTAAGTATACCGATCTAGACATGTGTGTCCGTCCGTCCGTCTGTCCATTATAATTTGTAAACATGATACAGGCCACAGTTATGGACCAATCTTCACGAAATGTAGAATGGGTTCTGGCCAATGAAGACCCCTATTGTTTTTGGAAAAGATCGGTTAATATTTAGGGGATGAAATGGACCAAAAACGTTATTTTTGTCGGTTTTTCTGGTCGCTCCAGAGGCCGCAATTATGGCCCAAACACCGCAAATTTTTGTATGGAGAAAGGGATTGGGCCAAAGAATAAACATGCCTGTTTTGATAAAGATCGTTCAATATTTAGCGGGTCAAATGGACCCTGACTTTTGTGTGAAAAATGACAAAATTTGTATTCTATGGCGTATATATTTGCCCCTGAAGGACCTAGACCAGGGAAGTTAATAGTATGTTCAAAAGGAGTGGTTGACCTTTAAGAGGAGTGGTTGGCCTTTATATGGTCGTATGTCCTAAGATGTGGGAGTTACACTAAATATTTACAGGTGCTTACGTATTCAGACATTATTTAGTAACCCATTACCACACTAGACGGCGGAAATATAGCGCTGATGGCTTTAAAATTTTCCATGAGATTCCAATTATGGTCAAGGACAACGCCTATAATTTTCGGTGATGATCAGATAATAATTTTGGGACGAAGTGTACCGAAAACTTAACTTTTTGTGTTTTTTTTTTTTTTTTTTTTTTTTTTTGATTCGATCTATTGGCCGCAATTGAAAGCCCAACCTCACAACATAACCTACGGCAAAGATAATCTGGACAAGTACAGCCCTCGTCTACTGAATATTGGCAATATTTGTTGACCTGTTAACGTAAAATTAGATTTTCATAGAAGTTGTGTAGGGTATCATATGGTCGGCCCCGTCCGACTATACTGCTCCGCTCACTGGTTTAACATAGCTGAAGCGGAGCTTCACCCCCTTATAACTCGGGAATTACTTAAGTATATGAAAAAAGCGAATAGTTTTGGGTTAATTGACTTTTCATGATATTAACCTCCAAACTTTATTTTGTGGAAGCTGTGTCTACTTTAATGTAAAACCAGTAAGGAAAGTAGTAAAGTCGGACGGGGCCGACTATATGATACCCTTAACCACTATGGGCATATTAAACAGCATTATTAACATCAAATTGGATGAAATAAAATATGTGATATTTATCTAAATGTAAATCGGACTAGATCTATCCATAAACATGTCATTCGTTTGGGACAAAAGTATGAAAATCGACTTCAAACAAATATCAATAGGTCATCCGTTGGGCTATGTCTGTACTTCTAGAAAACGCAACTACGTTATTCTAGGCTCAATTTTTGTACGTTGTGCAAAATTTGATGTCAATCTGACAAACATGAGGAGTTGGATGTACAATTTACTTAAAATCGGACGAAAATATATATGCAAGCTATACCCAAATTTCGGTACGTTTAGTTCCTATCAGCTATATATTGTTTTTTTGGTGCGTCAATTACTTCATATTAGCTATATCTAAATCTCAACCGATGGCACACAAAAGTCTGGACTAAATTCAGTACGCTATGCAACACAAGAACTTTGGCACATTATTTAAATTAAATCGGACGAAAAAATATATATCTAGATCTGAACCGATTTTCACGAAACTTGGCAAACATCGCTCAAGGCTCAATTCAATACGTCATGTCAAATTTCGTGCCAATGGAAAGATATATAGGGACTTTGGTGCACCATTTACATGAAATCGGACGAAAATATATATGGGAGCTATATCTAAATCTGAACCGGTTTTTTCCAATTTCAATAGTGTTCGTCCTTGGGCCAAATAAGTGACTTGTGCCAAATCTGTACTTTGTTTACAATTTAACATCTACAGCCGGACAGACGGACGGACGGACATGCATAAATCGGCTCAGAAAGTGATTCTATGCATATTCTCAAAGGAACCATGTATCTATCTCGTTTCCTTTTGCCTGTTACAAACATATGCACAAAGACATAATACCCTGTTCCACAGTGTGGTGAAGGGTATAAAAATGTGTAAAAACAGGTTGGGGCGAACCAGTTTTTTTATGTTCTCTACCGATTTGTGATTAAGGCACTCATTTCATGGTCTTCGTGTCAAAGTAAAACTAGAAGCCAACAAAATGTCGACTACGCCCTTTTTGTATCATTTTTCAAAATCTACGATAAATGATGCTGACATTTTCAAGCTCGATTTTGACTGTTTTTTGAATTTTACTTCTAGCATTAATACGCAAACAGGAATTTCTAAAAAATAGATTATAAGATTATTGTAGTCGTGAATCTGAGTAAGTATATATATATATATATATATTGTGTATATAGTATGCACAGCTTCAGAGTAATACTCATCCTAAGGTGAAAATTTTGTGCGATAAATTTTCTAAAAAAACTATTTTTCTTGCCATCAGTAAGGTTTTTTTTACGTTTCGGATAAAATAAAATCTTTTTCGTGAAAATCCACCTACTAGAACGGCGGGAACTGGAGTTCCAAAAACGCGAAATTTAGTAAAAAAAAATGTTTTTTTTAATATCGCGAATTTAATTGCATTTTCTTTGGATAAACTTCAGCCGAAAGGGAGATGCACCCAATTTATCTCAAAAATAGAATGAGTTGGGTCATCCATCGTTCTTAATGGACCGCATTGAAATATATATAAACCGATGTATTTTTTTAGGGTGCACACTGAAATCGGATGCGCTTTAATGGCATATGGAGTTTTCAGAAATGTTTCGCTTTTTACGAGTTTTTGGGTACTTCAATGCAACGTGTGGCACATCTTAGCCGTCAAATGAAATTTCGCAAAATATACATGGATTGGAAGATAAACTTCAGTACTTAATGGAAACCAAATGCGCATCAAAGCGATTTAGACGCAATTTTAAATGTATATTTTAGAATATAGTTTTATCTTAAGAACTCCAAGATTTATCGGAAGGGTCTTGCTACAACTCGCAAGTTGTATATTTATATACAAGAAGTGATTATTTTTATATAGGTCAATTTTTCGGCGAAATTCGGGTAAAATAGCAGAATAACCCCAACATTTTTTTCTGACATTTCTTGTATACAATTAAAAAAATAAATATGATGACATTATTTTTTCGAACCAAAAACAAATATTTTTCCTCAATATCTTGTTTTTTTGTCGCTGTGATTTACAAACCGCTACACGGACTTGTGTGATTTTGAAATCATTTGATTCATCATGGTGTTTAGATTATGTAGATATTTTTAATTTAATTTTTAGGTTTAGGAAGATATATATCAACGATTTTGGCCAATATATTAAACCGCGTAAATTTAAGATTTTTTCTTACGCCCACAATTAAAACCTCGATAACTTTTGCGCGCATCAACCAAAAATTGAATCGCGAACGGTTTCGGAGTAAGAACATTTTTCTCTATATGTGTACCAAAAATCATTGATGTGCCTCAAAAACAAAAAAGCTGATTTTTTGAAAATGGAATATTAAAAAATTGGCATATATATATATATATATATATATATGGGCAATATTGCCAATTTTTTAACATAGCTGAAGCGGAGGATCATCCCTTTATAACTCGGGAACTAATTATGTATATGAAAAAAAGAGAATAGTTTTGGGTTAATTGATCTGTCGTTGCAAACTGTTCATGATATTGACCTCCAATCTTTATGTTGGTGGAAACTGTGTCTACTTTAATGAAAAAAAATGTGTAAAAACAGGTTGAGGCGAACCAGTTTTTTTATGTTTTTTCGATTTGTGACTAAGCCACTCATTGCATGGTCTTCGTGTCAAAATAAAACTAGAAGCCAACAAAATGGGGACTACGGCCCTTATGTATCATTTTTAAAAATTTTAACTGCATCTACCTTTAAATGATGCTGACATTTTGAAGCTCGATTTTGAGTGTTTTTTTAATTTTGCTTCTAGCTTTAATACGCAAACAGGAATTTATAAAAATCGATTATAAGATTATTGTAGTCGCGAATCTGCGTAATTTGATATGTATTTTGTGTATGTAGTATGCACAGCTTCAGAGTAATACTCATCCGAAGGTGCGAATTTTGTGCGATCAAATTTCTAAAAAACCTATTTTTCGGGCCAAATTTTTAGATCTGTCAACTGAATGATATGGGTACCCGCGATCAATAAGGTATTTTACGTTTCGAATGATATAAAATCTTGTTCGTGAAAATCCATCTACTAGAACGGCGGGAACTGGCCTTCCAAAAACACGAAATTTGGCAAAAAATGTTTTTGAAAATATCGCGGATTTATTTGCGTTTTCTGTGTATCATTTCCGCTTCAATAAATGACCTCATACGGATTTTGATCTTTTTCGAAAAGAGAACTTTAAAAACTTCAGCCGAAAGAGAGATGTATGCAATTTATCTCAAAAATAGATTGTGCTGGCACATCCATGGTTCTTAATGGACCACATTGAAATCGGTATAGATCGATGTATTTTTTTAGGGTGCACACCGAAATCGGATGCGCGTTAATGGCATATGGAGTTTTCGGAAATTATTCGCGTTTTACGGTTTTTTGGGTACTTCAATGTAACGTGCGGCACATCTTAGCCGTCAAATGAAATTTCGCAAAATATATATGGATTGGAAGATAAACTTCAGTACTTCCTGGAAACCGCATGCGCATCAAATGATTTTGAGAATTACGCGATTTAGACGCAATTTATCTCAAAAATAGTGTGAGCTGGCACATCCATGGTTCTTAATGGACCACATTGAAATCGGTATAGATCGATGTATTTTTTTAGGGTGCACACCGAAATCGGATGCGCGTTAATGGCATCTGGAGTTTTCGGAAATTATTCGCGTTTTACAATGTTTTGGGTACTTCAATGTAACGTGCGGCACATCTTAGCCGTCAAATGAAATTTCGCAAAATATATATGGATTGGAAGATAAACTTCAGTACTTCCTGGAAACCGCATGCGCATCAACTGATTTTGAGAATTACGCGATTTACACGCAATTTAAAATGTATATTTCAAAATATTATATTATTTTAGGATTTATTCCTATTTATAGAATTCTAAGATTTATAGGAAGGGTCTTGATATAATCCGCAAGGTGTATACTTATTCACAAAAAGTGATTATTAATATATATGTCAATTTTTCGGCGAAATTCGGGTAAAATAGCAGAATGACCCCAACATTTTTTTCTGAAATTTCTTGTATACAATTAAAAAAATAAATATTATGACATTATTTTTTCGAACCAAAAACAAATATTTTTCCTCAATATCTTGTTTTATTGTCGCTTTGATTTAGAAACCGCTACACGGACTTGTGTGATTTTGATATCATTTGATTCACCATGGTGTTTAGATTATGTAGATATTTTTAAATTAATTTTTAGGTGTGTGTATGTCATTAATATAATGAAAATATTGATGTAATCTGCTATATATTTTTTATTTTTCTCATATTTCGCGAATATGTGCAACTTTATCGTGATTATTATAATATATTCATATTCTTATTTTACGGAGGAAGATATATATCAACGTTTTTGGTCAATATAATAAACGGTGTAATTTTAAGATTTTTTTCTTATGCCCAAAATTAAAACCTCGATAACTTTTGCGCGCATCAACCAAAAATTTGATCGCGAACGGTTTCGGAGACAGAACATTTTTCTCTATATGTGTACCAAAAATCATTGATGTGCCACAAAAACAAAAAAGCTGATTTTTTGAAAATGGAATATTAAAAAATTGGCAATATTGCCCATATATATACAATCGGACTTAGAGTGTTTGGTATACCATTTACTTCAAATCAGGCGAAATATGTGCCTCCGTCTTGGGGTTAAAAACGGATGTCGAATACTAGTGTGTTTTTATAAAAATTATTGCTTTCGGGTGGATTAATATACTGGTTATTATCGGGAGGGTCTACGACGATTATATTTCTCGGGAGTCGCCAAATTCCATCTCATTCGGATCATAAATGCAATCAGTTTTTGTTCACAAATATACATAGGCATGCATAAATCGACGGAGACAGTGATTCTATAGCTCCAAAATGTTGGGGCCATTCATCTAATTTCACCACAAAATTTACATATATATAAATAATCACTTCTTGTGTATATGTATACACCTTGCGGATTATATCAAGTTCTGATTTTGTAAAATGTCAAAGTCCGTATCAGGTCATTTATTGAAATGGAAATGATCCACAGAAAACGCAAATCAATCCGCGATTTTTTCAAAAACATTTTTTGCCAAATTATCCGGAATTTATATTATCCGGAATTTAAGAAAGCTCACTTATCATTTAATTGAAAGATATAAAAATTTAGAAATTTGATCGCACAAAATTTCCACCTTCGGAAGAATATTACTCTGAAGCTGTACACACTACATACACAAAATATATATCAAATTACTCAGATTAGCGAGTACACTGATCCTAAAGTAAATTTGGGAAATTCCTGATTGAGCATTGGAACTAGAAAGAAAACAAGTGAAAAAGCCACCATAGATATACTGACAGGTACTAGAGATGAAAATATGGGGAACATACCAAAAAGTGGACCTATACCGACATTTCTAAAAAGGGATTATGTAAACCATAATAAAATATTCAGTAATTTTTAATGGATAATTATACACTGTGGCTAATTGAAATATCGATTCTAGACCCCATGTTTCTTTGGACCAAATCCGCTTCAAAAAATTTAGATTTCATCCGAACTTTGTTCATCTTATTATTACTTCTAATCTTAGTTCAAATTCGAAGATCGGTCCACTTTGTCTGGAACCTCCACACTGGGGCTAGATCTAAATGCGGCTATAGTTTATTATCGAACCTTACGTTCTAATTTTTAATCTAGCTATCCTCCGCAGGTGAAATGATTACAACAGAGTCTTAGAACCAAATTCAAATCGCGGAACAAATCAGATAGCTATTTAAATAAGAAAAAGGGGGTTATATGGGGACTACCCCAAAATGGGGGCGAATATTAATAATTTTTGGTAGGGAGATTTGTTACCATATACGACTACAAAATACCAAATTGCAGCGAATTCGGTTGAAGAACGCGCTCAAGAACCCCAAAATACCGAAAATTTTGCTCGTCTTTTTCCGCCGAATTAGCTGTAATTTAGTACTTTGATTTCTTAATAGGTACAAAATATCTCAACAAAAAATTATAAATATAGGTCCATTTTTTCGGGAACCCCAATATAAGGGTACCCCCAATTTTCGATATTTTGAGGTTCTTGAGCGCGTTTTTCTACCGAATTCGCTGAAATTTGGTATTTTGCAGTCATATATGGTAACAAATCTCCCTACCAAAAATTATTCATATTCACCCCTTTTTAGGGATAGTCCTCATATAACCCCCTTTTTATACCCTCCACCATAGTATGGAGGGTATATTAGTTTTGTTTTTCCGTTTGTAACTCATCGAAATAATCATTTCTGACCCTATAAAGTATATATATTCTTGATCAGCGTAAAATTCTATGACGATATAGCCATGTCCGTCTGTCTGTTGTAATCACTCTAGCGTCTAAACGAATTAAGATAGATCGCCAAAATTTTGCATAGAGTCGTCCTTTGTCTGCAGGCAGGTCAAATTTGGTACTTTGAGTTCTTATTGGGTAGCAAATGTCCCCACCAAAAATTATAAATATAGGTTAATTTTTTCGGATAGCCCCCATATAAGCGTACCCCCAATTTTTCGTTTTTCAACCGAATTCGCTGAAATTTGGTACATTTGGTTCTTATTTAGTACCAAATATCTACACAAAAAATTATAAACATCGGTCCACTTTTTCTGATAGCCCCCATATAAGGGTACCCCCAAATTTTCGGTATTTTGAAGTTCTTGAGTGCGTTTTTCAACCGAATTCTTTGAAATTTGTTACTTTGAGTTCTTATTGGGTAGCAAATGGTCCCACCAAAAATTATAAATATAGGTTCATTTTTCCGCATAGCTCCAATATAAGGGTACCCCCAATTTTCGGTATTTTGGGGATCTTGAGTGCGGTTTTCAACCGAATTCGCTGAAATTTGGTACATTGGGTTCTTATTTGGTGTCAAATATCTAAACTAAAAATATAAACATCGGTCCACTTTTTCTGATAGCCCCCATATAAGGGTACCACCAATTTTCGGTATTTTGGGGTTCTTGAGCGTTTTTTTTTCAACCGAATTCGCAGCAATTTGCAATTTTGTAGTCGTATATGGTAAAAAATCTCCCTACCAAAAATTATTAATATTCACCCCATTTTAGGGATAGTCCCAATATAACCCCATTTTTATATTAAAATAGTTAGCTAGTTTGTTCCGTGTGTTGGGATTATCCCCATATAGCTTTATTCCACCATAGAATGGGGTATATTCTGTAGACGAATTTTTCAGTTCATACCCTGCATAGTATGGAATTCTAAAACGATTTAGTCGGTTTAGGTATATGTTGCAATCAGTTTTCTATTGGTAGATATCGACATAAAAATTAGAACGTGAGGTTTGAGAATGAACTATATCGACCCGCATTTGGTTCCAGGTCCTATATAAAACATCCTACATATTTAATATTTAGCGTGATGCACGGTATTGGGATTCAAAACCAAATTATTAGCTTGAACTTGAGCTACATCGGGCATAACCTCTTATATATAATGAAAACACCAAGTATTCGCTAATTCCTACACAATGTTGTCAATATTGGTCCCGCTTTAGTATGCCTCTTATAAATTTGTCCTCTAAACTGGAGTAGTTTCAGGATTTTATACAAATGTTTCACCGTACTATGTAAACATTTTGGGGTTTTGAGATTTTAGGGAAAACCCCTATTGAAATTGCTGAAATTTCTATTTGTTTTACAACAATCGATTGGTAGAATTGTAGTTAAATGTATGTTCCCTATATTTTTATTCAGCAATTTTTCAGTATTTCCATGGTGGAGGGTATCCAAAGTTCGGCCCGGCCGAACTTAACGCTTTTTCACTTGTTTATATTAAAATAGTTATCTGATTTGTTCCGTGTGTTGCGGTTGGGTAGTCGTTACGGGGAATAGTCAATTTTTACCCTACAAAGACTATTTAGCCATCTGCAAGCATTTCGCCTTCTAAAGATATTGTGATAAATAAAAACTCAAATATGACAATAATGAAATATATCGGTAGACATGCAGGCATCTCCTCAATATAGTGATACCTCCTGAAGGAAAGAATTGAGATAAACAATTAAAATATTGGGTTCAAAATTGGCATATACCGGTCAATTATTAGGCATAGCCCTCATATAATGATATCCCCAAATATTCACTATTTCCTACACTATGTAATCAATATTGGTCCCCCTTTAGGCATACCCTTTGTAATCTAAATTACAGTAGTTTGAGGATTTTATACTCTACCATGCTCTACCATCAGTCCACTTTTTGGATCTTACAGATTTTAGGAAATCCTGATTAAGAAATGTTGAAGTTTATATGTGGTGGACATAATGGGTTACATAAATCGGTTTGTAGAATTATCGGTATATGGCCACTTTTTGGTATGTTCTCTATATTTTCATTTCAAACCTGTCAGTATATCTATGGTGGAGTGTATCCAAAGTTCGGCCCGGCCGAACTTAACGCTTTTTCACTTGTTTACATTAAAGTAGACACAGCTTCCATCAAATTAAGTTGGAGGTTATTTATATTAACAACTCTTACTGCGAAATTTGGAACCCAATAAGAACCTAATGAACTAAATTACAACACGCTTTAAAATCCGAAAAGAGGGGGGGGGGTCCTTTATATGGGACCCGTGTCTAAACATGGATATATATAACCCATCTTCGCACTTGACTACAAGTGTACAAAAACAAAAGACAAATCTATACAATTTTCGTTACGAAGCTAGAGTGATTATAACAGACAGACGGACATCTGTACATCGTCATAGAATTTTACAATAATCAAGAATATATTTATACCGGGTCTTTCGAAGAATATACATTTATACCTGATAGAGGGGTTTCTGACATATGGGCATTATACCAAAGCGCGGGCCTATATTGATAATTTTTGGTTGTGAAATTGGGGCCCCAATAAGAATCCCGAATATGTCGATTGAAAAACGTGAGAAATACCGAATATTGGGTTGAAGGATTGTACCGTTATATAGTGACTACTCCGAAACATGACTCAATATTAATAATCTTTAGTAGGGGAACGTGCCCAATATTGGTACCCCCCGCACCGTTATCCCCCATATTACACAGAAGGCACACAAAAAATGGAAATAACAGCCAGTTCCGATGAAAAAACGTGTCTAACATCCCCAAATGCCGTAAATTGGGGGTACCGTTATTTGATGGCTACCCCGAAACTTGCATCAATAATAATAAATTAATTTACTACAGTATGGATCCAAAATACCAAATTACCACCAATTTCGATGAAAAACGTGTCCAACATCCCCTTAAATCGGAATATTGTTATTGGTATATCAAACCTACCAAACGTCCTAGAAGTACTAGCAATGTATGTGCAAAATTTCGGAGCTTTATCTTAATATGGGACATGGTTGGGAGCTCGCGTTAAGTCCCTTCCGGAGATGCTACCGTTGCTTGGGAGCCAGATGTCACCCAACTGTAATTCAATTTATTCAGTGCAAATCTATATTGCATGTGGTAGACTTTGGTGGCCTTGAGATTAACGGGATTGAACAACTGAATTGATCTGCTTGTAGGGCCTGATTTCGTCCCATCTGCATGCTGTAATTTTCATACCCATACGTATGCTAATTGGCTTATATTTAGAAACTTCATTAGATATCGCTACGGATAGCAGAATTTCGGGTGTTTATTTCTGCTATATTCATTTACATACATACCAGTACTATCGAATGCTGTTGGTAGCATTTGGCATATCAAACGCATGCTCGATTTGGACGAAAGCACCGACTCTTGCTGACGAACTAACGAATTCCGACCAAAAAAATAGGTCTCAACCGACAATGCGTTTAAGCCGTGCGTTCAAGTCACTGCAGTATAGCCTCATGAAGCCTATCCGATACCTCCGAAGATCTGTGATTACTGTTGGCTATACCAAGCAAAATTTAAACATTTAACGAATCGATTTAGAAACCAAGCCGAACTAAATCCATATAAGATACGTACATTTATTTTCGTTGTTGTTGTCTCTTTAATATTAGTAATAAATTCTCTAACTTGAAAATCATAGTTTCCATAGTCTTGCGGCCTTATCTTAATTTCAGCACAAATCCTTTCCCACACCAACAACAACAACAACATGAACAGCATATATGTATGTAACGGTAATTAATCTATTTAAGCCGAGTTTTACTAAAACTACAGCCATAGTTTGTCATTAATGTTTGTTGGTGTTGTCCTTGTTGTTGCAGTGCATGATCCCACCCAAAATGTTGGCATTAAGTTTTCCATGGCATTCGCTTAATCTTTGCTACTTTGCTGTTCATGATGCTGCGGTTACCTCCAAATGCCAAAAAGTAAATTACAATGACGATATACGGAATACCGCGACTCCGAAGACAACGATGACGAGGATGATGATGACGACGACGACGACAGAAATGATGGCATGACTTTTAACAACCTCATCTTGGCTGCTAATGATTTTCCTCATTGTTGGTGTCATTTCTTCGACGATTTTTTGGGAACTTTTGTCTATCTGTCTGTCTGACTTTGAAATGTTTTTCGTGTCATTTGCAGAAGACCGAAAATGAATAAGACGTTGGAGATGTCACCGCCATCATACCATGTCTGTGATACATACTGTCGCCGTGTTCTGCCTCCATAGCGCAGTGATTTATTATGACAATTTGTTTAATGACAGGCATAAATTGTTGGATCTTTACAAAGGGTTTTCGTTTCGTGGATGCTCTTAAATCCTGGCTAAAAAGGGGTTTCTTGGTAAAATATTAAGAAGTGGTAGATTTAACATTACGTGAAGTGGAAGGATATGTTGGTAAATGGAGGGGGTTCATTTTTTGCCAGCATCATTGAAATTAAAATGTCAATAAAATATGTTGTATTTATTTATTTATTTATTTTTTTTTTTTTTTTTTTTTTTTGTTAATACCGCAAGTAAAAAATATTTTATAAAAAGGGCAGAGTAAGGGTTTGATATGCCGTTCATAAATAATTTTGAAAGTAAATCTCAAAATAATTAAAAGGATTTTCATAAAAACGTTACATTTTAAAGTTCAGGTATAAACAAAAAAGTTTGAGGTAGTAGGTCGTTCATGCTCCTTTTGCTTCCTTTTGAGAATATGCATAGAATCACTTTCTGCGTCGATTTATGCATGTCCGTCTGTCCGTCCGTCCATGCATTTTTGTTAACAAAGTACAGGTCGCATTTATAGTCCCATTTGGATGAAATTTGGCACAGGTCACTTGATTGGCCCAAGGACGAACCCTATTGAAATTGGAGAAAATCGGTTCAGATTTAGATATAGCTCCCATATATATTTTCGTCCGATTTTATGTAAATGGTGCACCAATGCCCCTATATATCCTTCGATTTGCACGAAATTTGCCATAACGTACTGAATTGAGCCGATAGTGATGTATGCCAAGTTTCGAGAAAATCGGTTCAGATTTAGATATAGCTCCCATATATATTTTCGTCCGATTTTGGGTAAATAGTGCACCAAAGTCCCTACATATCATTCGATTTGCAAAAATTTGGTATAGCGAACTGAATTGAGTCTAGAATGATGTGTGCCAAGTTTCGTGAAAATCGGTCACGATTTAGATATAGCTCCCACATATATGTTTTCGTCCGATTTTCTGTAAATGGTGCACCAATGTCCCTATATATCATTCGATTTGCACGAAATGTGGCACAACGTACTGAATTGAGCCTAGAATAATGTCTGCCAAGTTTGGTGAAAATCGGTCCAGATTTAGATATAGCTCACATATATAGTTTCGTCCGATTTCATGTAAATGGTGCACCAATGCCCCTATATATCCTTAGATTTGCATGAAATTTGGTATAACCAACTGAATTGAGTCTAGAATGATGTGTGAGAAGTTTCAAGAAAATCGGTCCAGATTTAGATATAGCTCCCATATATATTTATCTTTCGATTTGCACGAAATTTGGCATAGCGTACTGAATTTGGTCCACAATGAAAATCGAGAAAATCGGTCCAGATTTAGATATAGATCCCTTTTAATATAGATTGATTTTAAGTAATTGACGCACCAAGGAACCAATAGACTAATGGAACAAAACATACTGAAATTAGTATAACCTAACCAGTGACAAGTCTCGTTGAAATCGCTTCATACTTTGATATAGATTTCATATATATTTTCGCCCGATTTTAAGTAACTCCTCATGTTAATCAGATTGACATCAAATTTTGCACAACGTACAAAATTGAGCATATAACTACCTAGTTGCGTTTTCTAGAAGTACAGACATAGTCCAACGGATGACCTATTTATATTTGTAAGAAGTCGATTTACATACTTTTGTCCAATTGTAACAAACGGATGACATGTTTATGGATAGATCTAGGTCGATTCACATTTAGATAAATATAACATATTTTATTTCATCCAATTTCATGTTAGTAGTCCTGTTTAATATACCGATAGTGGTGAAGGGTATCATATAGTCGGCCCCGTCCGACTTTACTACTTTCCTTACTGGTTTTGTTTTCAGCTTTTCACTTTCGTCTTGGACGGTAGATAATTCCATCGTATATCTGAGGCAATTGCCAATGACTAATAATTCGATATCACATGAAATAACCAGTATGCTATGCAAAATGTCGTATCAATCGAATAAACGTTGGGGTTTGTGTGCTACGGTACAGTTGGACTGTAATATATGAGACCTATATCTAAATCTGAACCGATTTAAACTAGAGTCCACACACGTTATTTTTGACTCAATTCACAAATTCGAAAATGTGTATGCGAACTAAATTGTTACGCTATGCAAAGTTTCGTGGCTGCAATGTGGCATGCTAAAGAGTATATTTGCAGAAAAATTTCAATACAGCACCACGTTTTGGCATAGCCCCCTCATAATGAACCCACCTCATTTTAAGTACATTTGAAGTAATTTAAAGCATTTTCCCACCGAAGTAATTAGGCACTTCGAGTTCTTAGGTTGTGAAAAACAACTTTACAGATAATTTTATTCCCGCAGCATTTTTAGTATTTTAAAGAGATTAACCGCATTTTTCTAAGGAAGTGACTGTAATTTGGCATGCCAGATTCCTGACTAATAAAATACTTCGTATGTATTATACGTCAGAATCAAAATATGTAAACCCTACGGAATGATTTTTTGATTTTTCCCATAATTGTCGTGGTTTATTTGACCAATCATTTGAAAACAGCCATGCTTCTTCGATAACCGGCTTCCCTTCTCCGTACAGAATTTATAATTATTCGGGATAAAAATGTGACCTCTACATTTACTATAAACTCTGACAAAAATTATTGTTTTTGTTCATTTTATCCTCTAACTAGCATTTAATCGTCACCTAAAGCTATAGATATTCTGTAACGTTACAAACACCGCATAAACTTATAACACCTTCACAACATGGCTGCGTAGGATATAAAAATGAATATAAAGACTTTTCGTTTTTTATTTCAATGTGCAGAACTAAAATCTTGAAACAATCGGGACCTCCAAATTCTGCTAGCTTATGATGATAGATAAAAACTCCATTATTAGCTAAGGTGTTTGTTCTAACCCGGTTTTAATTTTTATACCCTACACAACTATGTTGTCAGGGTATTATAGCTTTGTGCAGCCCCAAAAGTTTGTAACGCCGCGAAATATTGGTCCTAGACCCACCTTTAAGTATACCGATCGTCATATCTCGACTAGCTGAGTCGATCTAGACATGTGTGTCCGTCCGTCCGTCCGTCTGTCCATTATAATTTGTAAACACGATACAGGCCACAGTTATGGACCAATCTTCACGAAATTTTGCATGTAGGATGGGTTCTGGCCAATGAAGACCCCTATTGTTTTTGGGAAAGATCGGTTAATATTTAGGGGATGAAATGGACCAAATACTAAATTTTTGTCGGTTTTTCTGGTCGCTCCACAGGCCGCAATAATGACCCGAACATCGTGAAATTTTCCATGGAGAAGGGGATCGGGGCAAAGAATAAGCATGCCTGTTTTAATAGAGATCGGTCAATATTTAGCGGGTCAAATGGACCCTGACTTTTTTGTGAAAAATGACAAAATTTGTATTCTATAGCGTATATATTTACCCCTGAAGGACATAGATCCGAGAAGTTTATATTATATCCAAGAGGAGTTGTTGACCTTTGAATTAATACCAATTATATTGTTGTATGTGCTCGGATGTGGGAGTTACACCTAAATATTTACAGGTATCTCCGTATTCCTATATTATTTAGTAACCCATTATCACTCTAGAGAGCGGAACTATAGCGCTGATCGTTTTGAAATATTCCATGAGGTTCCAGTTATGGTCAAGGACAACGCCTATAATTTTCGGTGATGATCAGATAATAATTTTGGAATGAAGTGGACCGAAAACTTATTTTTTTGTGCTATTTACCTCTAATCGGGCAAGAGGTTGCAATTATCACGAAATATTGCCCAAGCTCGGAATAAACATCCGCAGAAAATTTGAGTTCCGTGGTAGTTGTGTAGGGTATCCCCCGTCCGACTAAACTGCTCCGCTCACTGGATTTTTTTTTTTTTTTTTGACTTGGACTGGATTTTTCAATAAAACGTACTGATACTCACGTGAACTACCAGAAATATTGCTTTTCACACTTCAGCAATGTTTTACCCCTTAATAAGATCTACAAATTTTGCTTCGAGATTAAATCCAAAAAACAACACCCTCTTGACCAATTATAGGTCATCAGTTCCACTTTCTAACTGTGGCATATTTTCCAAATCATGTTTTACCGAGTTAAATATCTACGCCATAAAATAAACGTTTGGTCACTTTATGTTTTGGTAGATTTGATACTCGGAATATTGACCGATCATCATCTAAACAGCCATTCTAAGTAGTTGGTCAGATACATTTCACCGAGCAAAATGTGTGATGTTCTGCATATAATAATGGCCTCTAGAGCGACTAGGAAATTTGACAAAAATAAAATTTCGGTTCATTGCACCCCCTAGATATCATCTCAACATCACCGAAAATTGACATGAAGTTTCGTGATCATAAACGGAACTTTATGTCAAATTTCAAAGAGATCAGCGCTACATATTCGTCTTATAGTGTGGTAATGGTAATACTAACCAAATCAAAAAACGTAGACACCTGTAATTATCTTCGTATATATCCCACATCTGCGTACATACAACAATATAATTTGTATCAATTTAAATGTCAACCACTTCTCTTGGATATACCACCAACTTCTCAGGTCCATGTCCTTCTGGAGTAAATATATCTATATATATAAAATAGAAAAAAATTTGTTTGTTTGTATGTTACCGATAGACCCCAAAACCGCAGAACAGATCTTAATGAGATTTACACTGTATGTCGGGGCATGCCCTGAAAGTAACATAGGCTATATAAACTTTTAAAATTCCGCGTGGATGCGGAGTTATAGCATCAATAGTAAACATACCTCGAAATTTCTGAACATGTAATATGCGTTTATCTTAAGAACGGTTACAGATACCGCTTTCAAAATTTGCCTGAATAACGAAGGTGTGAATACACACCATCCATACAAAAATGAGCATGGTACGATCAACCGAAAATGCACTTTTTACTGCATTTTAAAAATCAGCATATTGAAAATTGAAAATATTTTGTTTGTAGGCTCTAAAAATGCTGGAAAGATTTTACTGAGATTTTAACAGAACGTCATAACATGACCTGGGAATAACATATGCTCTATAAACTTCCCCTATTTCCCGAGGATGCGGTGTTATAGCATCGAACGTAATCATACCTCAAAAATTATGAACATGTAAATCGTGTATATCTTAAGTACGGTTACAGATACCGACTTCAAACTATTGCTGAGTAACGTGAGTGTAAATACGCATCATCCACACGACAGACCGCGGACAAGGGAAAATGCACAACTCATTGCATTTAAATTTATACGTAGAAAATAGAAAAAATATTGTTTGTGGACTCAAAAACCACTAAGCTGATTTTATTATAATGTTCATAGTAAGTCAAACGATCCCATGGCAGTAACATAGGTTGGAAAAAACTGAGGAGTAATAGCATCAGTAGTATTCATACATCTGAAAGAATGTATGTACATACATACAGTGAGTGTAATAAGTATTTTGCCTCAATAAAAATTTGAAAAAATTCCAATATATACGCCTAAAGCCAGCATACTAAAGACGTAAAATGAATTATGTGTGATGGAATATGTTTGTGGACATATTTAGATCGTATTTCTGCAAGAATCATTGCGATAGACCTATTGGTCTCGAAGATATCGGTCGAAATCTATAGCAACCCAAAAATGTTTATCACAAAAAAGTATTTTGCTTTTTATTATTATTTTAGAAAAAATTGTTACATAAAACACGTTTGTTCTTTTTATAGTTACAATTGCGGTTAACCACATACTAAAAGCGATTTGTCGACGATTCCAATACATCACGGCATTTTTTCGTGGCTATTTTCTCACATGTGCATTCAATACATTCTCCATCAGTATTTCATTTAATATTTGGTATTTTCTCGTCCTAATCTTAAGATGAGAGTATTAAACATAGTCATTGCGGCTTCAAAACATCCCAAATATGTTTAGAGGAATAGAAAAGAGGTTTTGCAAAATATAACGCGAGGACAGAACCTTAAAAACTATTAAAACCAAAATCCGACAAACAAATTATTTAAAAAAAATCGCGAAACCCAATTTTTCTGACTTCGAAATTTGTATGGTCCAATAATATTGATCTAGGAACCAATATATGCAATGGAAATACCAATAAGGGGGTCAAATTCAAAGATATGAACAGTTCTAAAGCAATAGTAATAAAAAACATTACATGAAGTTGGGAGAATACATCATTATTCGTTAAATCCTATTGTCTTTTGATAAACTGTGGTTGCTGGTGGCGAATACGCATTCTATATTTTATCTCCGATTAACACCATCAGTTGCGAATAAAATGCAGTAGGGAATAAATGGGTCGATCAATTTATTTTCGAAGTATGATGTATTTCTATTGCCAGAAAACCGTCCACATCTTTGAATCTGACCTCCTTATTGCTATTTTCATAGTATATTTTGGTTCCTAGATCAGTAATAATGAACCATAAAGTTTTCGAAGTTAAAAAAATGGGGTTTCGCGATATTTTTTAAAATAATTTGTTTGTCGGATTTTGGTTTTAATAGTTTTTAAGGTCCTGTCCTCGTGATATATTTTGTAAAACCTCTTTTTTATTATTTTTAACATATTTGGGATGTTCTGAAGCCGCGACGACTATATTTAATACTCTGATTTTGAAATTCGGACGAGAAATTACCAAATATTAAATGAAATATTACTGGAGAATGTATTGAACGTAGATGTGAGAAAATACTCGCGAAAAAATGCCGTGGTTTATTGGAATCGTTGCCAAATCACTTATAGTATGTCGTTACCCCCAATGATAACTATAAGAAGACCAAACGTGTTCTATGTAATAATTTTTTTCTAAAATAATAATAAAAAGCAAAATACTTTTTTGTGATAAAAATGTTTGGGTTGTTATAGATTTCGGCCGATATCTTCGAGACCAATAATTCTATCGCAATGATTCGTGCAGAAATACGATCTAAATATGTCCACAAACATATTCCATCACACATAATTCATTTTACGTCTTTAGTATGCTGGCTTTAGGCGTATATATTGGAATTTTTTTCAATTTTTTATTGAGGCAAAATACTTATTACACTCACTGTATGTATGTAGAACATTTTCTATGGGTATATCTTAACGCAGCGGCTTGAAAATATGGTTGAGTAACATGGATACAAATATTCATCATCCGATGAGGATATACTTTCGAATGATGAGGATATATTTTGAAATACATACATATGCATGTATATGTATATTGAAATAAAAATTGTGTAGAATTGAAAAAAATTGGTTGACATTATAATTTTCCATTTTTGTCAGTTTGTGAAAAAATTTTTATTTTGAACAAAATCAAACAAAGTGTTATTTGTAGATATTTGAACCAATGAAAAAACCATACACATACCATTTTGAAATGAAAAATTGCATGTCAAACGGGCAGACTCGGATTCTTTGGTACCATTTGTAAGAAATAGAGTAAAATTATGTATGGGAGCTATATATAAGCACATGGATCTAATAGAGCAACCGTTGCATATAACATTTGTTTAAATCGTGTAAATCAAACAGACATAGGCCTTTCGGCATTTACATAAAATGGAACGAAAATATACATACATATATAAGACCTAAATCAAAATCTTTTTGTCCCAATCGGACAAATATTGGGAGTTTGGTGCATTATTTACCTCAAATCGGACGAAAATATATATGGGAGCTATATCTAGCTTACCACTCATCACTTTAGACTCAATTCAGTGCGTTATGCCAAATTTCGTGCAAATCGAAGGATATATATTGACTTTGGTGCATTATTTACCTAAAATAGGACGAATATATATAGGAGCTATAGCTAAATCTGAATTGATTTTTATGAAAATATTGGGAGTTTGGTGCATCATTTACATAAAATCGGACGAAACTATATATGGGAGCTATATATATAATTTCATCCAAATCGGATCATAAATGCGACCTGTACTTTGTTAACAAAAATACATGGACGGATGTAGAGACAGACGGGCATGCGTTAATCGACTCAGAAAGTGATTCTATGCATGTTCTGAAAAGGAACTATAGGTCTATCTCGATTCCTTTTGCCTGTTAGAATCAAAAGATGGACAAAGACATAATACCCTGTACCACAGTGTGGTGAAGGGTATAAGGGTTTTTTGAGGCTGCCTATTTATTCCTTTATACTGTAGTACTAAAAGCTAAACACTTTCTTCAAGGATTCTAAACAATTTATGGAGGAGGTAACAGATGGAGGTGATAATATATATTTTTTGAATGGTTGTTACTTTGCGAAAAAATTGTGTTTCAAGAAAACAAAAATTACCACAATTACAGAAAACAGCGAATTATTTTATAACTACTATACAACTACTACAACATGGACATTAATGCGAGCATATAAAAATACAAGGGTTTACCTAATTTTAAATTAAATTTATTAAATATTGCAGCTGCACATAGGATGCTTACTAATTGACCATATCTAAATTTGAATTTGATAACTTCAGCAGGGGCAGCGAAGCGCCACGGGTCCCGCTAGTACGCCATAAAATACACATTTTGTAATTTGTCACACAAAAGTCGTGGTCCATTTGACCCTTTGGCCTGATCCCCTTCTCCATGTACTTCGTTATGTTCGGGTCATAATTGTGGCCTCTAGAGTGACCAGGAGAACAGACAAAAATAAAGAGTTTATTGAATTTCACCGATCATTACCAAAAACAATAGGACATAACTGCGGCCTGTATCGAGCTTACAAATTATAATGGACAAACGGACGGACTGACGGATGGATGGACGGACACACATGTCTAGATCGATTTTTATTTAAAAAAACAGATATATATTTGCTGATTTAAACCAATACAATAAATACACGACACCATAGTGGAGAATACTTAAATATGTTAAGTTCGGCCGAGCCGAACATTGCATACCCTCCACCATAAGTATACTGATCGTAACGTGAAATGAAAATATAGGAAACATATCAATTCTGCCGATCAATTTTTGTAAACCACCGATATTGATATCGCATTTTTTGAGTGGAGAATGTGTATAAAATCCTCAAAATACTGCAATTTACAGGGCAAAATTATATGTAGGGCTATACAAAAAGGGTGATCAATATTGATTTAATCGTATTGGAATTACCGAACATTTGGAGTTATCATTATATGAGGGAATATGCCAAATTGAGGACCGATAAAGCTCAAATTCGAACCAAACATTTTCGTTTTGTATCGCAATACTTTCCTTCACCATAATTATTAAATCGATGAATATTTTTTATATAGGGTCTTGGCCTAAATGCGGGCCCCTATAGGTTAGTCTCCAAACTGACGTTCTGGATTTCTCCTCGATATGATTACAAGGATGATTACAGGAGCCTAAATCGTCTCAGAATTCCATACTTTGTAGGCTATAAACTGAAAATTTCGAGTAGAGAATATCCCCCATACTATCGTGGAATGCGGCTGTACGGAGACAACCTTAAACGCGGAACAAATCAGATAACTATTTTAATATAAACAAGTGAAAAAGCGTTAAGTCCGGCCGGGCCGAACTTTGGATACCCTCCACCATAGAAATACTGACAATTTTTTGAAATGAAAACATAGGGAACATACATATAACTACAATTCTTCCAATCGATTGTTGTAAACCAAATAGAAAATTCAGCAATTCCAGTGGGAGTTTTCCTAAAATCTCAAAACCCTAAAATGTTGACATATATTATCAATGCATGGTACTTTGAAACATGTGTATAAAATACTGAAAATACTTCAATTTAAATGGCAATATTATATATGAGCACACTAAAGTGGGACCAATATTAACAACATTGAGTAGGAATTAGCAACTTCTTGGTGTTTTCATTATATAAGGGGTTAGGCCTAATTAAGGGACTATGTAACTCAAGCAAATTTCAGTGATTTCGGTTGAAAAACGGGCTCAAGAACCCCAAAATACCGAAAATTGGGGGTACCTTTATATGAGGGCTACCCGAAAAAATTGACCTATATTTATAATTTTTTGTGGAGAGATTTGATACCCAATTAGAACTCGAAGTACTAAATTACAGCCAATTCAGCGAAAAAATCCGGTCAAAACCCCCCAAAAACTGAAAATTGGGAGGTACCGTTATATGGGGGCTACCAGAAAAAGTGTACCTATATTTATAATTTTTAGTGGAGAGATTTGCATCGCAATAAGAACTCAAAGTACCAAATTTCAGGGAATTCGGTTGAAAAACGGGCTCAAGAACCCCAAAATACCGAAAATTGGGGGTACCCTTATATGAAGGCTACCCGAAAAAATGGACCTATATTTATAATTGTTTGTTGAGAGATTTGATACCCAATAAGAACACGAAGTACTAAATTACAGCCAATACGGTGAAAAAATCCGGTCAAAACCCCCCAAAAACTGAAAATTGGGAGGTACCGTTATAAGGGGGCTACCAGAAAAAGTGGACCTATATTTATAATTTTTGGTGGAGAAATTTGGTATTCAAAAAGAACCCCTTATACCAAATTTCAGCGAATTCGGTTGAAAAACGCGCTCAAGAACCCCAAATTACTGAAAATTTGGGGGTACCCTTATATGGGAGCTATGCCTAAACGTGGACCGATATAGCCCATCTACGAACTTGACCTGCCTGCAGACAAAATATGACTCTATGCAAAATATTGGCGCTCTATCTCAATTCGTTTAGACGCTAGAGTGATTACAACAGACGGACAGACGGACATGCTTAGATCGTCATAGAATTATACGCTGATCAAGAATATATATACTTTATAGGGACGGAAATGATTATTTCGATGCGTTACAAACGGAAAAACAAAACTAATATACCCTCCATACTATGGTGGAGGGTATAAAAAGGGGGTTATATGAGGACTACCTCAAAAAATTGGGGGTACCCTTATATGGGGGCTATCGGAAAAATGGATCTATATTCAAATTTTTTGTGGAGAGATTTGGGACCTATTAAGAACTCAAAATACTAAATTACAGCTAATTTGGCGGAAAAATACGATCAAAATCCCCAAAATATTGAAAATTAGGAGGTACCGTTATATGGGGACTACCAGAAAAAGTGGACATATATTTATAATTTTTTGTGGAAACATTTAGTACCCAATAAGAACCCAATGTAGCAAACTTCAGCGAATTCGGTTGAAAAACGCGCTTAAGAACCCCAAAATACCGAAAATTGAGGGGTACCGTTATATGGGGGGTACCAGAAAAAATTGACCTATATTTATAATTTTTAGTAGCGAGATTTGGTACCCAATAAGAACTCAAAGTACCAAATTTCAGCGAATTTGGTTGAAAAACGCGCTCAAGAACCTCAAAATACCGAAAATTGGTGGTACCCTTATATGGGGGCTGTCCGAAAAAATGGACCTATATTTATAATTTTAGTGGGGAGATTTGCTACCCAATAAAAGCTCAAAGTACCAAATTTCAGCGAATTCGGTTGAAAAAGACGCTCAAGAACCCCAAAATACCGAAATTTGGGAGGTACCCTTATATGGGGGCTATCAGAAAAAGTGGACCTATGTTTATAATTTTTGCGTAGATATTTGGTACTAAATAAAAACCAAATGTACCAAATTTCAGCGAATTCGGTTGAAAAATGCGCTCAAGATCCCCAAAATACCGAAAATTGGGGGTACACTTATATGGGGGCTATCCGAAAAAATTAACCTATATTTATAATTTTTGGTGGGGACATTTGCTACCCAATAAGAACTCAAAGTACCAAATTTCAGCGAATTCGGTTGTAAAACGAGATCAAGAACCTCAAAATACCGAAAATTGGGGGGTACCCTTATATGGGAGCTATGCCTAAACGTGGACCGATATATCCCATCTTCGAACTTGACCTGCCTGCAGACAAAAGACGACTCTGTGCAAAATTTCGGCGATCTATCTCAATTCGTTTAGACGCTAGAGTGATTACAACAGACGGACAGACGGACATGCATAAATCGTCATAGGATTTTACGCTGATCAAGAATATATATATATACTTTATAGGGTCGGAAATGAATATTTCGATGCGTTACAAACGGAAAAACAAAACTAATATACCCTCCATACTATGGTGGAGGGTATAATAAAAAGGGGGTTATATAGGGAATAACCCCAAAAAGGGGCGAATATAAATAATTTTTGAGAGGGAGATTTGTTACCAAATACGACTGTGAAATTACAGTGAATTCGGTTGAAAAACACGCTCAAACCCCCCAACAACTGAAAATGGGGGGTACCTTTATACCATAAAAAGAGGACCGTTATTTATAATTCTTCGTGGAAACATTTCGTACCTAATAATAACCCAGTGTGTCGAATTTAAGCGAATTCGATTGAAAAACGCGCTCTAGAACCCCAAACCTTTGCCATTGCATTATATTACCAAGCAATCTTAATATTTATGATTTTCTTACATCTTCCACCAAATTAAACAAGATTCGAAGAAAAATATATTGTCAATTGTTTCAAATAAAACTCCCAGAAAAACAATAACAATAAAATATACCAAAAGTACCACAACTGTATTTTCAATGTCATTAGAGTTGCGAAAAAAATTCATAGACACGAAATGCCTAGAAGGCTTTGGTTACTTTTTCCATTACAATTTTGGTTGTTGTTTTTACATTTTGCCACGCCAAAAAGTTTTGTAAATATCAGAATATTTATGCGTCTAGCCACATAAAAATTACAAATAACACTTGTCATGTCACAGCATCCCTTCATGCAGTGACTGCCAGATATTAACGTTTAACCGCTGCCAAAAAACCAGAACCGAAGTAACGGGGAAATCAACCACAAACAATCGTTGTTTCTCTTTCCACATAGTTTCCACAGCAACAGTTACGAATGCAACCGGAAGTGGGAATACAGCAATAAAGACAGTTATTAACATAAAGGACAGTCGAATGTATTACGACGTGTGGGAGTTGAGTATAATTCGCTCAGCAAGGAGACATAATATGAAGAACAAAAAATAACCTCATCCTTTTTTCAGTTGAATAGAATCTTCCAATCAAAATTGAAGATTATGCTGGGCATGATTTCAACGAAATGATTCACTGGTCCACTTTCTTCCTATTGATTGTATTTCTATTAGTTAAAAAATATAATAAAGAATATTGGTACAGCTTCAGGAATAAGCTTAAATTTTTTGTTTATGGGGGGTTTCAGACAGGTTTTCAACGGAAGCGGTGATAAATTGTATACCCATCACCACAACATGGAGTTTATAACAAAAAATTATGTATATTCTTCATCTGAATAAAATACTATATAGATTTAGCCTTTAGGTAGTAGGTTGAAAAAGTAGTTTTTCAGCACTTGTTTTAAGTTAGTCAGTTTCATTTTGGGTTGTTACTGGGAAGAAAATTTCCTAAAAAATAGATGGTAGATACCAAGCAGTGGCTCTGACTGGCTTTAACATTGCAAAACCCCGGCTAATATTGGTTCCTCTTTCATCTCAATTGTGGACACTGACCTGCCGCGGTGTCACCTGTTGAAATAGTGAGCTGATATGTGCCGCGATTTCATCCATAAGAACTATAAAAAATGAGTTGAGGCGTCGGATTAGTTGTCCACACTCGGAAAACTTCTCCTACTATGAACAAGCAATTAAAAAGAAGACCAAACCTCCTAATGTTGACGACCCCCGCGAACGTATAAATGATCACGATCTGCAAATCTGCACATGGAATGTGAGCACGTTTTACAGAACAGGCGCAGTTTTCGCTTTGGCGGATGTACTCAAGAAGTACAAAGCCAATAAAATCGGAAGGGAAATTATTTTTAGTCCCACCATCGGAAAATTCATATACCACATAGCCAAGGTGAGGTCAGAGTAGCTGAAGAACAATAAAGCAGCAGGTGCCAATGGATTACAGCCGAACTTTTCCAGACCGATGGTCAGATCCTGGTCAGGAGCATGCACCAGGTAATTAGTAAAAGGTGACAGTTTGTCGTGTGATCTTTTTAACATCCTGCTGGAAAAGGTCATACGAGAGGCGAAGGTGAACAGAAATGACACTCTGTACACCAAACAACACATGTTACTCGCCTACGCCGATGGCATCGGCATAATGAGTCGAACATTAAACTAATTGAGAAGGAGTCTGCCAAAGTAAGTCTTGCGGTAAATGGCGAGAAGACCAATCTGATGGTAACAACGCACAAGACGTCCAGTAGACTCAGACCAACTGTGGAACTTGAGAACTACAGCGCAAGTACCCATGCACTTGCGCAAGCAGATGAGGCAGCTCTTGGTGTGTTTCAGAGAAAATTTCTCCGAAGGGACCGGTTAATTGTTGGTACATTGAAGTTCCTAGTCCAGGTTTCCTAGCTGTATGTCGGTAAATTGGTACAGTGGATATCGGATATAAGCACATCTCATATAAAAAATCGGATATAATTATCAAAAACGCTGAACCTTTTTACATCTTTTCAGAGTAAAAAAAATCTTCATATAAGAAAAACCCGAATAAGAACAAGTGAAAATGCGGTAAGTTTGGCCGGGCCGAACTTTGGATACCCTCCACCATAGATATACTGACAGGTACTAGAAATGAAAATAAAGGGAACATGCGAAAAAGTGGACCTATACAACCGTTTCTAAAAACGGATTATGTAAACCATAATGTAAATCATAATAAAAATTTCAGAAATTTTTAATGGATAATTATTCCCTCAGCCTTATGGCTAATGAGGGTGTATACACTTTAAAACGGTGAAAATGTGCGTCATCGAAATATTGGTTCTAGACCCCATGTTTCTTTGGACCAAACTTTGCCCATCTTATTATCTCTTCCAAACTTAGTACAATTTCGAAGATGGGGAATATCGGCCCACTCCTTCTGAAACCTCCACACAGGGGCTAGGTCTAAGGGCCATTGGCCCCGGATTAAGGGTCATTGAATACTGATTAAGTCTTAATATTGATTAAGGGTCATTGATTAAGGTTGAATCCGGATAAAGAGTCATTTATCACGGATTAAGAGTCATTTATCTCGGATTAAGGCTTAATCCGGATTAAGAGTCATTTATCCCGGATTAGGGGTCATTGAACCCAGATTAAGGTTTAATCAGGATTAAGAGTCATTTATCACGGATTAAGGCTTAATCCGGATTAAGGGTCATTGACCCAAAATACGGATTAATGTTCATTGAACCCTGATTAAGGCTTAATATGGATTAAGGGTAATTGACCCCGGATTAAGGTTTGATCCGGATTAAAAGTCATTTATCCCGGATTAAGGGTCATTGACCCCGGATTAAGGCTTAATCCGGATTAAGGGTCATTGGCCCCGGATTAATGTTCATTGACCCCGGATTAAGGGTCACTGACCCCGGATTAAGGGCATTGACCCCGAATTAAGGCTTAATATGGATTAAGGGTCATTGAACCCTGATTAAGGCTTAATATGGATTAAGTGAAAAAGCGTTAAGTTCGGCCGGGCCGAACTTTGGATACCCTCCACCATAGATATACTGACAGGTACTTGAAATGAAAATGTAGCAAAAATACCAAAAGGTGGACCTATACGACATTTCTATAAACCGATTATGTAAACTATAATACAAATTTCAGAAATGTTTAATGGATAATTATGCCCTCAGCTTTATGGCTAATGAGGGTGTATACACTTTGACACGGTTAAAATGTGCCTCATCGAAATATTGGTTCTAAACCCCATGTTTCTTAGGACCAAATTTGTTTCAGAAAATTTTGATTTCATCCAAACTTTGGCCATCTTATTATTTCTTCCAAACTTAGTTCAAATTCGAACATGGGGAATATCGGTCCGCACCTTCTGGTACCTCCCACACAGGGGCTAGGTCTAAATACGGGTTATAGTTCATATATAGTTCATTATCGAACCTTACCTTCTAGTTTTTTATCTCGATATCCTCCGCAGGTGATATGATTAGAATAGAGTCTTAGAACCAAACCCAAAACGCGGAACAAATTGCATAACTATTTTAATGTAAACCAGTAAGAAAGTAGTAAAGTCAGGCGGGGCCGACTATATGATACCCTTCACCACTTTGGGTATATTCAACTGATCAATGCTAACAGTCGTCGAATTCTGCAACCTATACTAAATTTTTCATTTGTTCAGATATAGGGTTGCTTCTTATGTTGGGACAAAATTACCAAAACTCGGGAAGCTCTATCCAAATCTGAACCGTTTTCAAAACATTCCAAATTTCAAAACTTTAGAACGTTGTGCAAAATTTGTGAAAAATCGGACGAAAATATATATGTAGAAGCTATATCAAAATCTGAACCGATTTCAATGAGAATGGCAGAGATTAACTTATATTAACTACAGTTTATTGCACAAAATTGTGTGGCAATCGGACAAACTTTGGGTCTTTAGTGCACAATTTACATAAAATCGGAAGAAAAAAATATATAGGAGCTATATATAAATCTGAACCGATTTTCAGGAAACTTTACACACATCACTCCAGACCCATTTCAGTATACTATGCAAATTTTGAGCAAATCGAAATATGTGTAGGGACTTTGGTACACCATTTACATTAAATCGAACGAAAATGTATATAGGAGCTATATGAAAATCCAAACCGATTTTCAGGAAACTTAACACACATCATTCTAGACATAATTCATTACGTTGTGCCAAATTCCGTGCAAATCGAAAGATATATAGGGACTTTGGTACACCATTTACCTTAAATCGGACGAAGATATATATGGGAGCTATATCTAAATCTGAACCGATTTTCAGGAAACTTTACACACACCATTCTAGACCTAATTCATTTCGCTATGATATATAGGGACTTTGGTACACTATTTACCTTTAATCGGACGAAAATATATATGGGAGCTATATCTAAATCTGAACCGATTTCCAGGAAACTTAACACACATCATTCTAGACCTAATCCATTTCGCTATGCCAAATTTCGGGCAAATCAAAAGATATATAGGGACTTTGGTACACCATTTACTTTAAATCTGAACCGAAACTCGAAACTTGGCACACATCATTCTGCACCTAATTCAGTACTCTATGCCAAATTGCATGCAAATATAATGATATATAGGGACTTTGGTGCACCATTTACCTTAAATCGGACGAAACTATATATGGGAGCTATATCTAAATCTGAACCGATTTTTTCGAAACTTGGCACACATCATTCACGACCTAATTAGTACTCTGTGCCAAATTTCGTGCAAATCGAGAGATATGGAGGGGCTTTGGTACCCCATTTACCTTAAATCGGACGAAAATATATATGGGAGCTATATCTACATCTGAACCGATTTTTCCCAATTTCAATAGGGTTCGTCCTTGGGCCAAATAAGTGAGCTGTGCCAAATTTCATCCAAATCGGATCATAAATGCGACCTGTACTTTGTTTACAATTTAACATCTAATAGACGGACGGACGGACGGACATGCATAAATCGACACAGAAAGTGATTCTATGCATATTCTCAAAAGGAACCATGTGTCTATCTCGTTTCCTTTTGCCTGTTACAAACATATGCACGAAGATATAATACCTTGTACCACAGTGTGGGGAAGTGTATAAAAAGGGGGTTATATGGGGGCCAAAAAGGGCACGAATATTACCTGAAGCTCGGCCTGAAGCAAAGACGCATTCGACAGCTCTATCCGTTCAGAGGTGTTTAATGCCATGTCTGCGGCATTCCTTCAAAATTAATACGGCTATGCAGGATAACTTTAACTGGCAGACGGTCAGCAGTTTAAGACGGAAAGAACTTCTTGGAGCCCTTTAATACCGAACGAGGATTCAGACAAGGTGACAGTTTGTCGTGTGATCTTTTAACTTCCTGCTGGAAAAGGTCATACGAGGGGCGAAGGTGAACAGAAATGACACTCTGTACACCAAACAACACATGTTACTCGCCTACGCCGATGGCATCGGCATATTGAGTCGAACATTGAACTAATTGAGAAGGAGCCAGGTTTCCTACCTGAATGTCGGTAAATTGGTATTTATTTTTTTCCAAAGCTGAAGTTTTTACATACTGTTAATTTATTGTTTGAAGAAGAAATATTGTACAAGAAATATAAATATAAGAAATAGGGGAGACTGGAGCACATTCGGTAGTTTTTATAGAGCTCTATACAGTATTTTTCGGTTAATTGCACATCAAAATTTGCACAAATTTTTGTTCAATTAACCGAGAAACCAATTATCCGATACCCGCTTAATTGAATAGTTTGTTCAATTACAGAAATCACGTATAATTGGAACTGCTTATGAATAAAAAGAAATCCAATGTCAAATACAAAATACGCTTTCCCGCAGTTTTTCCTTAACAAAAATATATGTTTTCAATGAGTAGAGATCCCACCTAGTCTTTTTCACATATTATGTTAATATGTATATAAACCAGTAAGGAAAGTAGTAAAGTCGGACGGGGCCGACTATATGATATCCTTCACCATGAAATTGTATGAACTAAAATATCTGAACTTTATCTAAATATGAATCGACTTAGATCATAAACTAATTTAGACTAATTTATGCACGATTTGTTCGTAATGGACCTATTTTGGGTCCTATTTAAAATCGGACGAAACTATATGGGAGCTATATCTAAATTTGGACGGATTTCAACAAAACTTGACACGCGCTTGGCTAAACTATTTTAAGTACGTTGTGCAAAATTTTGTGTTTGAGTCTTTGGTGCTCCATTTTTTTTAATCGGAAGAAAATATTTATGGGAGCTATATCAAAATGCGAACAGGTTTCAGCAAAACCTGACACATATTATGTTGCACAAACTTTAGTACGTTGGAAACTTTACACACATCATTCTAGACTCAATTCACTACGCTAAGTCAAATTTCGTGCAAAATTAAAATTAAATCGGCAAAAATATATGGGAGCTATATGTAAATCTGAACCGATTTTCACGAAACTTAACATACATAATTTTTGAAACAATTCAGTACGCTATGCCAAATGCTGTGCAAATCAAAATATATATAGATACTTTGGTACATCATTTACGTTAAATCGGTCGAACGTACATATGGGAGCTATATCTAAATCTGAACCGATTTTCACGAAACTTAACAAACATCGTTCTAGGGATCTATGCCACATTTCGTGCAAATCGAAGGATATATAGGGACTTTGGTACACAATTTACATTAAATCGGTCAAACATATATATGGGAGCTATATCTAAATCTGAAGCGATTTTCAAGAAAATTTATACACAACATTCTAGTCTCAATTCAGTACGCTAGGCCAATCTTCGTGCAAATCGAAATATATATAGGGCCTTTGGTACACCATTTACATTAAATCGGTCGAAAATATATATAGGAGCTATATCGAAGTCTGAACAGATTTTTACGAAAATGTATACACATCATTCTAGACTCAATTTAGTAAGCTATGCCAAATTTCGTGCAAATCGGAAGATATATAGGGACTTTGGTACACCATTTACATGAAATCGGACGAAAATATATATGGGAGCTATATCTAAATCGGATGCGATTTTCTCGAAACTTGACACACGTCATTGTTGCGTCAATTCAGTACTCTATGCCAAATCTCGTGCAAATCGAAATATATATATAGGGACTTGGTGTCCCATTTTACATAAATCGGACGAAAATATATATAGGAGATATATCTAAATCTGAACCGATTTTCAAGAAATTTTACACACATCATTCTAGACTCAATTCAGTACGCTATGCCAAATTTCGTTCGAATCGAAAGATTTTAGGGACTTTGGTTCACCATTTACCTGAAATCGGACGAAATTATATATGGGAGCTATATTTAAATCTGAACCGATTTTTCTCAATTTCAATGGGGTTCGTTCTTGGGCCAATCCAATTCGGATCATAAATGCGACCTGTACTTTGTCTACAATTTAACATGGACAGACAGACTTATGAACGGACTGACGGACGGACATTCATAAATCGACTTAGAAAGTGATTCTATGCATATTCTCAAAAGGAACAATGTGTCTATCTCGTTTCCTTTTGCCTGTTACAAACATATGCACAAAGACATAATACCCTGACAGATTACTTTTCCAATTATTATTTTGCAATTAACCGGTGAAAAGTAAAGGGAAATTTGTTATTGATGACATGAATTTTGAACCAATTAAGCGGGAAAACCAATTAACCGTAGGGTCAATTAACCGAAAAATACTGTATTTCAGTTTTTATTAAATAGATATAAAAAAACTTTATGGCTTGTTATTGTCCTCTGATACTTAATTATAAAAACTAGTACCAAATTCGCCGAATTTTATGGGGCACATTCGGCACCATAGTCATAGACTAGTAATTATCACCGCTATCGGTCTGGTTGAAATTCAGATCTTCTAAATGATCCATGTTTTTTTAATAAGCGACTCAATATATTCCTATATTTTCTAGCGGCAGACGTTGACATCTCAATGTCACACACACACACCATCAGAAATAACTTTTTTCTATCGCCTTATGCGTCAATACAAACACGTTTGGTCATATATACGTAATTTAGAATTATATTAAAGGATTATTTTTAAAGACAAACCCAAAAAATTTAAGGATAGCACTTCTGTATAGTGCAACGTGTGTTAAATTGTTTTGTGGAAATCGTTTCAGATTTAGATATAGCTCCCATATATATTTTCATCTGATTTTACGTACACCAAACTTCTCACTTTTTCCGATTTACACGAAATTTTGTACAAAATATTAAACATCATTTGCGATGCTTAATAAAATGCACTACACATTTTATAAAATAAAATTTTGTGTTATAATCACGACCGCTGCAATGTCTTGTTCAGTGTGACCAGATCAAAAAAAAAGTTACAGCTAAATCCTCATTGGAAAAATGCTAAATAATGCTAAAAAATATAAAAAAATGCCAAAAAATAATGCTAAATTTAGAAACTTTTTTTGGTAAGAAGATCACTTTATAGCATTTATTTAATTGGGAAATATATTTCTTTAGAATAAAACTATGTAATATAGAAATTGAACCATTTATTGTTGAGCCATGGGAAATAACAATAAAAAACCAGTAAGGAAAGTAGTAAAGTCGGGACCGACTATATGATACCCTTCACCACTTTGAGTATATTCAACAGATGAATCCTAACGGACGTCGCATTTTTAAAGTACTAGTAAAATGAAATTAGATCCACAAACATGTCTTTCTGCAATCGATACAACATTTTTCATTTGGTCAGATATAGGAGCTATATCTAAATCTGAACCGATTTCAGGAAACTTAACACACATCATTCTAGACCTAATTCATATCTAAATCTGAACCTATTTTCAGGAAACTTAACACACATCATTCTAGGCCTAATTCATTACGCTGTGCCAAATTTCGTGTAAATTGAAAGTTATATGGCACTTTGGTGCACCATTTAAATTTAATAGGACGAAAATATATATGAGAGCTATATCTAAATCTGAACCGATTTACAGGAAATTTAACACACATCATTCTAGGCCTAATACATTACGCTGTGCCAAATTTCGTGCAAGTCGAAAGATATATAGGGACTTTGGTGCACGGATTTTCCAATTTCAAAAGGGTTCGTCCTTGGGCCAAATAAGTGACTTGTGCCAAATTTCATCCAAATCGGATCACAAATGCGACCTGCACTTTGTCCGCAAAAATACATGAACGGACGTACAGACGGAGATGCGTAAATTTAATTTAATAAATTTAGATATTGCTCCCATATATAGTTTCGTCCGATTTAAGGTAAATGGTGCACCAAAGTCCCTATATATCATTCGATTTGCATGAAATTTGGCATAAAATGCTGAATTAAGTCTAGAATGATGTGTGCTAAGTTTCGCGAAAATCGGTCCAGATTTAGATATAGCTCCCGTATATATTTTTGTCCGATTTAAGGTAAATGGGGCACCAAAGTCCCAATATAACTTTCGATTTGCACGAAATTTGGCATAAAGTACTGAATTAGGTCTAAAATGATGTGTGTTAAGTTTCATGAAAATCGGTTCAGATTTAGATATAGCTGAAATATATATTTTCGTCCGATTTAATGTAAATTGTGCACTAAAGACCCAAAGATTGGCCGACCCGCACACAATTTTGTACAATGTACTGAAGTTACTATAACTTTGTGTGTGTGAAGTTTTCTTGAAATTGGTTCAGATTTGCATATAGCTCCTATATCTACTTTCGTCCGATTTTAAGTTAATGGTGTACTAAAGACCCATAGCTATGCCGATTGGCAAAACGTACTGAAATTAGTATAAATTCATGTTGATTGTAAGCCAAATAATCAATGGGTGCTTGATTCATATTGCATTTTAAACAGTGAAGCATACCAAATAGCGTGCGTAAAGTTTGTTTAAAATCTATTTAAAAAGTATGAAATAGATTGCAGAATGGCATTTGTGAGGATAGATGTTAGTCGGTATACTTATAGATAAAGATTGCAATTTTAAGTACGTTCAATTTCATGTCAATGTTCCTTCGAAAAGACGACATCTGTAAAGATACATATGTATAATATCCCCAAAGTGGTGAAGGGTATCATATAGTCGGCCCAGTCCGACTTTACTACTTTCCAAGGTAGATATACAAGGTAGCCGCATCGGCGAATTTCTACAACAAACATCGGTTGTTGTATTTTGATAAGTCAAAAATATTTTGCCAAAACAAACAGATTGACAAGATTTTTTTACACAAATTCTTGTAGAAAATGTTAATATTAAATATATTAAATATATTAATATATTAAATTCGGAGATTTTCATTTATAATTTTGTTTTTTAATTTTTTGGTTCAACATTACAACAACATTTTTGACATTTATTTGTCCAACAGCTGGGTCGATGCGGCTACCTTATTAAATATACCTTGCTACTTTCCTTACTGTTTTTTTTATATATACAGATTAATATCACAACAATATACGTTAACACACTTTTTGCTTTTACATGCTTCTTCACATTTGTATTCTTTAATTTTGTTTTGACTACCAAACTCAATGAATGCAAGCAAACAGCTGATTGATATTTTAAATGATTGCCATCGTTAAAGAGTTGTCATGAAGAAAAACGCTGATGTTCTATTGAACAGCTGATCATAATTGGTAAATGGTTACCATTTTTGAAGGATTGTCATTGTTACATCATAATTGTATAGCCATATCAAATTATGTAGTAAGAAAAATACCAAAATATTTAAAAATGTTGTGTGTAGAATAATGCTAAATAAGTAATTGCAAAATGCTAAAAAAATGCTAAATGCTAAATGAAAATTTTGCGGCTAAATACAAAAATAAAATGCTAAATCTAGCTGCAAAAATGCTAAAATGGCCACACTGGTCTTGTTCTGTGGTTTCCTTTTGCACATTTTTATGCATACAAACAGAGAGAGAGAGAAAGAGAATGAGAGAAGGAAAAATTACAAACAAAAACATTACCGACAAACGTGCATACCTACAGTGTCGGCAAAAATAATAGAAACAAACGTAACAAAGTATTTTAAATGCATATTTTGTCGGAATCTTAAGTGCGATTTTTATAATTTGCACATCAATCTAAAACACTGTTCACCAAACATTTAAGAATTTAGTTTTGTGTTGCTTAATTGCATTTCGACATCGAACATGTTTCTTGCAATGCTTTAACCATAGTTGGGCAGACGTGCACACCAGCGTTGGTGCATTCTCTTCACATTTTTTGATGTTAAAACAAAAATAAACATTAATGACATTTTTTCCGAATTTTTTTTAATGAATTTATTTTTTGAACTTCCTTGGATATTATTTATGCTTTCAAAATATTAAATTTAATAAATTCCGAAGAATAATTCATGTTTTTATTTTCTCTTAAACATTTTTTAAGAGAAATGTTGCCCACCATTGGCTTTAACATATACGTTCTGTACGAAGAGAGCGAAAATTACTCTCCCAACGGATCTATGCGTGTGTCCAACACAATCATAGCAGTTTGCATATGTATTGTTGGCTAACCCTGATCTAAAAGTTTATTTAAGAATTTATTTTGCTTAATTGCATTTCCTGTTTCTCTCACTCCACGTTTGGGCATAGGTCCCATACAAGAGCATACAAGTTTTGATCGCATTTTTCGACCGTGTTCGATGAAATTTGTTACTTTGAGTTCTAATTGGGTAGCAAATTTCCATACAAAAAACCAGTGAGCGGAGCAGTATAGTCGGACGGGGCCGACCATACGATACCCTACACAACTACCACGGAACTCAAATTTTCTGCGGATGTTTATTCCGAGCTTGGGCAATATTTCGTGATATTTGCACCCTCTTGCCCGATTAGAGGTAAATAGCACACAAAAATAAGTTTTCGGTCCACTTCATTCCAAAATTATTATCTGATCATCACCGAAAATTATAGGCGTTGTCCTTGACCATAACTGGAACCTCATGGAATATTTCAAAGCGATCAGCGCTATAGTTCCGCTCTCTAGAGTGATAATGGGTTACTAAATAATATAGGAATACGGAGATACCTGTAAATATTTAGGTGTAACTCCCACATCCGAGCACATACAACAATATAATTGGTATTAATTTAAAGGTCAACAACTCCTCTTGGATATAATATAAACTTCTCGGATCTGTGTCCTTCAGGGGTAAATATATACGCTATAGAATACAAATTTTGTCATTTTTCACACAAAAGTCAGGGTCCATTTGACCCGCTAAATATTGACCGATCTCTATAAAAACAGGCATGCTTATTCTTTGCCCCGATCCCCTTCTCCATGGAAAATTTCACGATGTTCGGGCCATTATTGCGGCCTCTGGAGCGACCAGAAAAACCGACAAAAATTTAGTATATGGTCCATTTCATCCCCTAAATATTAACCGATCTTTTCTAAAAACAATAGGGGTATTCATTGGCCAGAACCCAGCCTACATGCAAAATTTCGTGAAGATTGGTCCATAACTGTGGCCTGTATCGTGTTTACAAATTATAATGGACAGACGGACGGACACACATGTCTAGATCGACTAAGCTAGTCGAGATATGACGATCGGTATACTTAAAGGTGGGTCTAGGACCAATATTTCGCGGCGTTACACACTTTTGGGGCTGCACAAAGCTATAATACCCTGACAACATAGTTGTGTAGGGTATAATTATAAATTTAGGTCAATTTTTCCGGATAGCCCCCATATAAGGGTACCCTCAATTTTCGGTATTTAGGGGTTATTGGGCGCTGAATTCGCTGAAATTTTGTGCATTGGGTTTTTATTGGGTACCAAATCACTCCACTAAAAATTAGAAATATAGGTCCACTTTTTCTGGTAGCCGCCATATAACGGTACATCGTAATTTTCAGGAAGTATTGTTCCACCGAATCGGCTGTAATTTAGTATCTTGAGTTCTTAATAGGTACCAAATCTCTCCACACAAAAAAAAACTATAAATATAGGTAAATTTTTTCGGATATCCCCCATATAAGGGTACCGCCCAATTTTCCGTATTTTGGGGTTCTTGAGGGCGCTTTTAACTGAATTCCGTTTTTTCGGTAAAGGTACCACCAATTGAGCGCGCTTTTTAACTGAATTCTCTGCAATTTGGTATTTTGTATTCGCCCCCTTCTTGGGGTCGTGCCCACACAATCCCCTTTTTATACCCTTCACCAAACTGTGGTACAGGGTATTATGTCTTTGTGCATATGTTTGTAACAGGCAAAAGGAAACGAGATAGACACATGGTTCCTTTTGAGAATATGCATAGAATCACTTTCTGAGTCGATTTATGCATGTCCGTCCGTCCGTCTGTCTGTAGATGTTAAATTGTAAACAAAGTACAGGTCGCATTTATAATCCGATTTGGATGAAATTTGGCACAAGTCACTTATTTGGCCCAAGGACGAACCCTATTGAAATTGGGAAAAATCGGTTCAGATTTAGATATAGCTCCCATATATAGTTTCTTCCGATTTAAGGTAAATGGGACACCAAAGTCACTCTATATCTTTCGATTTGCATGGAATTTAGCACACAGTACTGAATTAGGTCCCGAATAATATGTGTCAAGTTTCGATAAAATCGGTTCAGATTTAGATATAGCTCCCATATATAGTTTCGTCCGATTTAAGGTAAATGGGGCACCAAAGTCCCTCTATATGTTTCGATTTGCATGAAATTTGGCACAGAGTACTGAATTAGGTCCAGAATGATGTGTGCCAAGTTTCGTGAAAATCGGTTCAGATTTAGATATAGCTTCGCCCGATTTTAGGTAAATAGTCCACTAAAGTCCCTGGAAATCTATTGATTTGCACGAAATTTGGCACAGCGTAATGAATAAGGTCTAGAATAATGTCTGCCAAGTTTCGTGAAAATCGGTTTAGATTTAGATATAGCTCCCATATACATCTTCGTCCGATTTAAGATAAATTGTGTACCAATGTCTCTATATATATTTCGATTTGCTCTAAATTTGGCACAAAAATTATGTCTAGAATGATGTGTGCAAAGTTTCGTGAAAATCGGTTCAGATTTAGATATAGCTCCCATATATAGCTTCCCCGATTTTAGGTAAATAGTCCACTAAAGTCCCTGGAAATCTTTTGATTTGCACGAATTTTGGCATAGCGTTAGGTCTAGAATGATGTGTGCAAAGTTTCGTGACAATCTGTACAGGTTTAGATATTGCTCCCATATATATTTTCATCCGATTTAAGGTAATTGATCCACCAAAGTCCCTATATATCTTTCGATTTGCCCGAAATTTAGCATACTGAATTACGTCTATAATAATGTGTGCTAAGTTTCATGAAAATCGGTTCAGATTTAGATATAGCTCTCATATATAGTTTCGCCCGATTTTAGGTAATTGGTGCACCAAAGTCCCTGGAAATCTTTTTATTTGCACGAATTTTGGCATAACGTACTGAATTAAGTCTAGAATGACGTGTGTTAAGTTTCGTGAAAATCGGTTCAAATTTAGATATAGCTCCCATACATATTTTCGTCCGATTTTATGTAATTTGTGCCCCAAAGTCCCCAGTCCGACTCTACTACTTTCCTTACTGGTTTTATTTCCAATATTTGGAAATTACTAAATTGCCAAATCACATTGATCGCGAAAAACAAATAGAAGCATGAAGATATCTGAAAATAAAGTATGGGTAAGGGGATACGGTTTTGCCTTTATCATCTAAAATATGCAACGCTTTCTTCAAATTCTTTTAAATGATTGTTAAATATCGGTAGATTCATCTGATAAGAGTTTCGACTTTAAAAATTACTAAATATATTGCACTTACAATACATAAAAATGATCAATATTAAAAAGCATGCAATTCGCGTATTCCTTGAAATCAGTTGTTGCGCATGCGGTTTTGTATAAGCCGAATCAATCTGATCCAATAGTTATTAATTCTTCGATGTTTCATTTAGCGGCCAAAGTGTGTCGCTCGATGCACTATACTATGCAAAAATCCTAAAAATGGCTAAAATGACACAACGTGCATACAATTTTTATGCCCATCCGATTTCATTAACCCTTTGAGCTTCGAATTTTTTCCCGTAATCATAGAACAATTTTTCTGTTCACGGATTTAATGCAACTATCCTAAATAGGATATGAACAAAATTTTACATCGCTACATCCTTTCATTCTGGAGATACAACACATTTGTTTCTGAAAAATAAAAGTCCAGTATCAAGAAAACGAAATGCAAAATCTATGGAAAAATCATTTTTAATTATTCTCTATATTCTTTTTTACAAGAATTAATTACAATTCTGATGGCAGAATTCGTACAATTCGAATACGAAGCTATTTTGTTAATATTTATGAATATATCTGAAACAATTTCTACTTGTTGAAATTCATTTAAGTACCCATGACTTTTATAAATATGTATTGTCATTAAAATAGGTGTAGATATTTTAATGTATTGACAAATTTTCACAGTCTATTTTCAACCCTTGATAATAAACGTTGCTGTTCTTTTATAAAAAAATTATCCTCAAAGTACTTCTACTTTTTATCATATTTAAATAATTTGGACTGTATACACAAATTAGTACTGTACAAAATTTTGCCCTCTTCTCTGTATTGAGAAGCTCATAATTCACCAAAAATTTGATTTTTTTAGATTTTCCTTTTGATATGTGTCGCCCATAATCAGGGCTTGGCATATGAAATCTAATATATATATATATATATATATCTACCAGCAATATAAGCTCTAAAACATGTTTTTGCATGTTGGCAACATTGGGCCACAATAGGATATATTATATCTTTGGTACCTATCAAACATTTTAATATTTACAGGAAAATACAGGCCATAAGTTATATGACTATATTTTGTTTATATTATTCATTCTGTCAGAGAAACAGCTAATGGAAATAGGCAAAATATATTTAAGTCGATTTATGCATGTCCGTTCGTCTGTCTGTCTGTCCATGTAAAATTGTGAAAAAAGTACAGGTCGCATTTATGATCCGAATTGGATGAATTTGGAACAGCGTATTGAATTAGGTCTAGAATGATGTGTGTTAAGTTTCGTGAAAATCGGTCCAGATTTAGATATAGCTTTCATATATATTTTCTTCCGACTTTATGTAAATTGTCCGATTGCCACACAATTTTGTACAATGAACTGTAGTTAATCTCTGTCAAGTCTCATTGAAATCGGTTCAGATTTTAATATAGTTTCTACATATATATTTTTGTCCGATTTAACGCCAAATTGACACAAATTTTGCACAACGTACTGAAGTTAGTATAACCTATAGGTAGGATATAAATGCTTCAACAGGTGGGTCCAATCGGCACAAAGTATTGCACTACGTACTGAAGTTACTATAACATAAGAAGCAACCCTATATCTGACCAAATGAAAAATTTAGTATAGGTGGCAGAATGACATGTTTAAGGATCCATTTTCGTGTTAATGGTCCTTCAAAAATTCGACATCTGTTAGGATTCATCTGTTTAATATGCCAAAGTGTTGAAGGGTATCATATAGTCGGCCCCGTCCGACTTTTCTACTTTCCTTATTGGTTTTTAATTGTATTCTTTTTAGTGCCTTCACTGTAAATATTCTTTACCTCGTGCTTAACAGAATACACTCTGTTAGTCGGTGCTGTTGTGTATGGATCAAACACCGCCAACTAGCTCTGCATTGTTCTGTTTACAGTTCAGTTCTGTCAGCACACTCCCAGTGTCAATTTCGAATTTCTGCAGTGTCCGTAAATAAAAATTGCACTTTGCTGCTGATTCTGTTCTACTAATCTGTAAGTAAAATATTTCCTACATATATTTAATATATATATATATATGTAATGTTCTTTGCGAACTTCTATGAAATGTACTACATATTTTATAAATTTAAGTTTTGTGTTCAATCGATTGCTAAGATGTCGTGTACTTTGGTTCTCTTTGGCACATATTTTACGTGGATACAAACAACAGGGGTTGTTTACGAACAAAAGCCCAGAGAGAATGAGAGATTGTAAACAACAAACACCGACACCGTATATTCAACAATTGTATGCATTCAAATATTTTTGGCGTATATCAGAGTTGCCAAGGCGATCGATATAAAATATATATGTTGGTCAATCCGCAGTGTTGTATGTTGTATTTTTCGTGGAGTTTATTAGAAAATTTTTTGTTTGATTTAATTCGAATCTACACTAATTCAAGAATGTCCCTACAAAATTTCAAATGAAAATCTCAAGAACTCTTGAAGATATAGCCGATTTATTGTGTCAGCATCAAGTGACGGCTGAAGGGCTTCTCAAACTTTAAACGAATACTTTAACAAAGAATATTTTTATATGAATACAAATCCATTTTTATACCCTTCACCACACTGTGGTACAGGGTATTATGTCTTTGTGCATATGTTTGTAACAGGCAAAAGGAAACGAGATAGACACATGGGTCCTTTTGAGAATATGCATAGAATCACTTTTTAAGTCGATTTATGCATGTCCGTCCGTCCGTCTGTCTGTCTGTCCATGTATTTTTGTGAACAAAGTACAGGTCGCATTTATGATCCGATTTGAATGAAATTTGGCACAGGTCACTTATTCGGCCCAAGGACGAACCCTATTGAAATTGGGAAAAATCGGTTCAGATTTAGATATAGCTCCCATATATATATTTAACCGATTTAATGTAAACGGTCCCTATATATCCTTCTATTTGCACGAAATTTGGTACAGCCTAATCATTTAGGTCTAGAATGATGCCTGCCAAATTTCGTGAAAATCGGTCCAGATTTAGATATAGCTCCCATATATAGTTTCGTCCGATTTCATGTAAATGGTGCCCCAAAGTCCCTATATATCCTTCGATTTGCACAAAATTTGGCATAACGTACTGAATTAAGCCTAGAGTGATGTCTGCCAAGTTTCAAGAAAATCGGTCCAGATTTAGATATAGCTCCCATATATAGTTTCGTCCGATTTCATGTAAATGGTGCCCCAAAGTCCCTATATATCTTTCGATTTGCACGAAATTTGGCATAACGTACTGAATTGAGCCTAGAATGATGCTTGCCAAGTTTCGTGATGCCTGCCAAGTTTCGTGAAAATCGGTCCAGATTTAGATATAGCTCCCATATATAGTTTTGACCGATTTCATGTAAATGGTGCCCCAAAGTCCCTATATATCATTCGATTTGCACGAAATTTGGCATAACGTACTGAATTGAGCCTAGAATGATGCCTGCCAAGTTTCGTGAAAATCGGTCCAGATTTAGATATAGCTCACATATATAGTTTCGTCCGATTTCATGTAAATGGTGCCCCAAAGTCCCTATATATCCTTCGATTTGCACGAAATTTGGCATAACGTAACTTTTTCTAGAAGTACAGGCATAGCCCAACGGATGACCTATTTATATTTGTTTGAAGTCGATTTACATTCTTTATGGACAGATCTTGGTAGATTCACATTTTGATAAATATAACATATTATATTTCATCCAATTTCATGTTAATAGTCCTGTTTAATATACCCATAGTGGTGAAGGGTATCATATAGTCGGCCCCGTCCGACTTTACTACTTTCCTTACTGGTTTTAATAAGAGTATTTGAAAGTATAAAATGTCCCAGTAGAAAATGTCTATAGTAAATCACCACTGACTTAATATTGGCATTGTCACTAATGCTATTAACCGACTATACCCAACGCAATGCATTTAACTATTTACATTTAACATATTCTTGCCATTAAGAATGAACTAGGCATGGTACAACTATACAAGGTAGTCTCATGTAATCATATATTTCCAATGTTTTCATATATTTGCTTTTGACAACATTCAACTTTCAAATTTACCAAATCTCTCCCCAAAAATAATTTTTTCGGATAGCCCCAGGTACCCCCAATTTTCGGTATTTTTGGGATCTTGAGCTCGGTTTTCAACCGAATTCGCTGCAATTTGGTATTTTGTAGTCGAATATGGTAACAAATCTCCCAAAAAATGTTATTATTCGCACATTTTTTTGGGTAGCCCCCATATAAGGGTACCGCAAATTTGCGGTATTTTTGGGTGCTCAAGAACCCAACCGGAATCGCTGAAATTTGGCATTTTGTAGTCGTATATGGTAACAAATCTCCCTACCAAAACTTATTAATATTCGTTCCTATTTTGCAAAAACGTTCGACTATTGTCCTAAAAAATGCTCAAATCACACTTTTACAATCAGAGCTACATTTTTATACACCTTCACCACACTGTGGTACAGGGCAAAAATAATCGAGATAGACCCATGGTTCCTTTTGAGAATAAGCTAGAATCACTTTCTGAGTCGATTTATGCATGTCCGTCCATCTGTCTGTCCATGTTAAATTGTAAACAAAGTACAGGTCGAAATTTGGCATAGGTCACTTATTCGGCCCACGGACGAACCCTATTGAAATTGGGAAAAATCGGTTCAGATTTAGATATAGCTCCCATATATATTTTCGTCCGATTTAATGTAAATAGTGCACCAAAGTCCCTAAAAATCATTCGATTTGCACGAAATTTGGTACAGCGTACTGGATAAAGTCTAGAATGATGTGTGTTAAGTTTCGAAAATCGGTTCAGATATAGATATAGGTCCCATATATATGTTCGACCGATTTAATGTAAATGGTGCACCAAAGTCCCTGAAAATCATTAGATTTGCACGAAATTTGGCATAGCGTACTGAACTAAGTCTAGAATGATGTGTGTTAAATTTCGTGAAAATCGGTTCAGATTTAGATATAGGTCCCATATATATGTTCGACCGATTTAATGTAAATTGTGTACCAAAGTCCCTAACGTACTAAATAAACCCTAGAGCGATGTGTGTTAAGTTATGTAAATGTTGCACCCTACTCTTCATGTTTTTTTTTCAGAATAGAATGACGTAGTTGCGTTTGGAAGTACAGATGTATTTCCCATACATATTTCGAACCGACTTCGTGTTCCAAGTATTCAGCGGGTGCACGATTGATATCTGCTTTAAGGGAACCCCACTCAGTCTCGATTTTAATTTTTCAAGATTTTCAATGGGCTGGTAAATGGGCTACAGTCACAGAGAAACGTGTAAAAATTTGGAATCGATTGGGTTATTAGTTTTTGAGTTATCGTGCCCGCCATTCGCAAAAGAGAAAAACGCGTTTAAAGTTTAGGAGCCCTTTTGCCGTCACTTGATGCTGACACAATAAATCGGCTATATTTTCAAGAGTTCTTGATATTTTCACTTCAAATCGAATTAAATAAAAAAAATTGACCCCGAGAATGGGGGGGTCCCCTTAAATCGATTTACATAATTCTGTCCCATTGTAACAATGAACGGCATATTTATGGATTGATCTAAGTCGATTCACATTTAGATAAAAGTCACATTCTGTTAGGATGCATCTTTTCAATATACCCATAGTGGTGAAGGGTATCATATAGTCGGCTTTACTACTTTCCTTACTGGTTTACTACTATATTTTCAAAATTGCTATTATTTATTAAAAATCAAATATTATGCTTGTTTTCTCTAATAAAAAACATTTATCAAGGCGGCATTGGCATATTTCAAGCATTTTCTTAGATATGGGGGGTGGTCCACATTAGACGCACAGTCCACATTACCCGAAGTTACTCAATTAAAATAGTTATATGATTTGTGCCGCGTTTTGGGATTGGTTCTAAGACGCTGTTGTAATAATTTCACCTAGATCGTAAGGTTCGATAATGAACTATATATGAACTATAATCCGGATTTAGGCCTAGCCCCTGTGTGGGACGTACCAGAAGGAGTGGACCGATATTCCTCATCTTCGAACTTGAACTATGTTTGGAAGAAATAATAAGATAGGCAAAGTTTGGATGAAATCAAAATTTTCTGAGACATTAGACATACAGCTAATGCTGAAATTTGTATTTGGTGTACATTATGGTTTACATAATCAGTTTGTAGAAAGGTAATTTTTGGTATATTCCCTATATTTTCATTTCAAGTACTTGCCAGTATAACTATGGTGGAGGGTATCCAATGTTCGGCCCGGCCGAACTTAACGCTTTTTCACTTGTTTATATTAAAATTGTTATCTAATTTGTTCAGCGTTTTTGGTTTGGTTCTAATATTCTGTTGTAATCATTTCACCTGCGGAGGGTATCGATAAAAAGTAGAACGTAAGGTTCGATAATATGAACTATAACTATATATGAACTATAACCCGTATTTAGGCCTAAGCCCCGTGTGGGATGTACCAGAAGGAATGGACCGATATTCCCCATCTTCCAACTTGAACTAAGTTTGAAGGAAATAATAAGATGGGCAAAGTTTGGATGAAATCAACATTTTCTGAAACAAATTTGGTCCAAAGAAACATGGGGTCTATTTCAATGAGTCACATTTTCATCATGTCAAAGTGTATACACCCATTAGCCATAAGGATGAGGGTATAATTATCCATTAACATTTTCTGAAATTTGTATTAAGGTTTACATGATGGTTTAAATAATCGGTTTGGAGAAATGTCGGTATAAGTCCACTTTTTGGTATTTTTCCTATATTTTCATTTCAAGTATATCTATGGTGGAGGGTATCCATAATTCGGCACGGCTGAACCTAAGGCTTTTTCACTTGTTTTACATTACCACCATCTCAGCTTCCACGAAACTTATTATTTTTTTTTTTTTAATTTTAAGATTTTGACAAGAACACTTCATTTTATAGAAATGAATTTAATTTATATGTTGATGTAAAACGAAAAAAACATAGGCTCCTCGTTGTCCTATTTGTATGAAATTGGACGATAATATATACAACAGATATATCTAAATCTAAACCGACTTCAAAATATCTCATGGACCTCAAACTAGACTTAATTTAGTATGATTAGAACTCAATCGGATAAACCTTGGGAGTTTGGCGCACCATTTACATCAAATCGGTTGAAAATTTAAATGGGAGCTATAACTAAATTTGAACCGATTTTCTCCAATTTCAATAGTTCATCCCATTCGGATCATAAATGGGATCTGTACACAATTTAACATGGACTGACGGACATGCATAAATCGGCTCAGAAAGTGATTCTATGCATATTCTCAAAGGGAAGCGTGTGTTTATCTCGTTTACTTTTGTCTGTAACAAACATATGCACAAAGGCATAATACCATTGTCAATATTGGTATGGGTATATTGAAGTTTTTTTGAGAATTTTATACACATGTTTCACCCTACTATGCGTTGCAAATTTTGGGGTTTTGAGTTTTTAGAAAAAAAAACGCCTTTAAAATTACTGAGTTTTGCATTTGGCCAACATTATGGTTTGAAACAATCGATTGGTAGAATTGTCGTTATAGGTCCACCTTTTGGTATGATCCCCATATTATCGTTTCACGTAACTGCCAATATTCCTATGGTGGAGGGTATCAAAAATTCGGGCGGTCGAACTCAACGCTTTTTATACCCTTTACCACACTGTGGTACAGGGTATTATGTCTTTGTGCATATGTTTGTAAAAGGCAAAAATAATCGAAATAGACCCATGGTTCCTTTTGAGAATATACATAGAATCACTTTCTGGGTCGATTTACGCATGTCCGTCCGTCCGTCTGTCCATGTTAAATTGTAAACAAAGTACAGGTCGCATTTATGATCCGAATTGGATGAAATTTGGCACAGCTCATTTGTTTGGCCCAAGGACGAACCCTATTGAAATCGGTCCATATTTAGATATAGCTCCCATATATATTTTCGTCCGATTTTAGGTAAATGAGGTACCAAAGTCCCTAAATATCGTTCGATTTGCACGAAATTTGGTACAGCATAACGAATAATGTATAGAATGATGTGTGCCAAGTTTCGTGAAAATCGGTTCAGATTTAGATATAGCTCCCATATATAGTTTCGCCCGATTTTAGGTAAATGGTGCACCAAAGTCCCTGAAAATCATTTGATTTACACGAATTTTGGCATAGCGTATTGAATTAAGTCTGGAATGATGTGTACACCCCCTATATATATTTTCGTCCGATTTTATGTAAATTGTGCACTAAGTATCCACAGCTAGGCCGATTGATACAACGTATTGAAATTAGTATAAATTAATCTCTGGCAAGTTTGTTTCAAATCGGTTCAGATATAGATATCACGTAGCTTCCATATATAATTTCGACTTATTTATTGAGATTAAATTTTAAACAGTGCAGTATACCGAATAGCGTGTGTCAAGTTTGCTTTAAATCGATTAACACAAATCTGTCCCACTGTGCGCAAACGACTCTAAACTTGCCCAAATGAAATGAAATTTAGCATAGGTTTCAGAAAGATATAAAAATCACATATTTAAGTTCGTTCATTTTCATGTCAAAATTCCTTCAAAAAGGCTACGTCTTTTCGGATACATATGTAGAATATGCCCAAAGTGGTGAAGGGAATCACATAGTCGGCCCAGTCCGACTTTACTACTTTCCTTACTGGTTTAACTTGTTTAAATTACATCAATAAAATCGAATGTGGAATTTGTTTGTAAATGATTTCGTCCTTCTAATTTATTGAACCGGTCTGCAATTATAACAAGATGTGGGTTTTCATCATCGCAATGTTCTACGAAAAGTTTGTTCATAAGAATTTAGGTGGGGTCATCGAAATAGAGAAATCGATATTTTAGCGTTATAATTGAAGTTCCTCAATTTTACCTATATGTATGTATTTCAATATATTCAGTAAAAAATCTTTATTATTTCGAAGATGAAAGTTAATAACTTTTTGAACCGCATATTCAGATAAGAAAACCAATAATAGACAATTTCAATAAATTTATCGAGTTTTGTTATTAGTTTTCTAATTGTATGCATATAAGGTACTAAAACCGGGTTTATTGTCTAAATAACCAGTTCAAAACTTGTCCTTCTTGGGTGTTCATATACTCACCAAGGTTTTTTATTGCCAGTAGAAATTTTCCAACCCAACATTTTGTCGCATTGTGTTTTATTACAAATTTTAATTTAATATGTGATCTCTTTTAAAGGAAGTCTAAAATTAATTCTTATTCTTCTTTCTTCATTCAGGACAGCAATATGTCTTCCTTCCTGAATGCCTGCCGTTTGTGCAAAAATATTTGTGACAATTCCATAACACTTTTTGATGAAATGGGGAACTTTACAGAGGCTTATCAAACATCAATTAAATTTTTCCCGCCATCGGTAAGTTCTAATCACGAAAACGACATACAGATGACAGTATTAGGACTTCGACGATCTCTAAAGAAGGATCAGGCCGAGAGCCATTTTCACGCTCTCTTTCAAACAAATAATTTTCAAATAGAGAACGCGTGCGGTGGTTTACCTGATGTGCCTCTAGAGAGTAAAACTTGTCTTCAAAATACAAAAATAGACTTCAGATATCCTCAATATAGGGAATTATTCTATAGACGAACTACAAAACATAAAACCCATGTATCTTTTATCATTACTTTTTATAGTTTCTTGAAATTGAAAACAGCGAACCAGATCCATTGGCGGTTTTGTGTGACGAATGTTGGCATCACATTTCCACTTTTGATGATTTCCAAAGGAATGTGATTCTCGCCAAAGAGAAATATCTCAAAGATCTTGAAGAGGAAGCAATTTTCAAATATAATACAGCGAAAACTGTTCCCAACGAAACTATTAAATCAGCTGAAGAAACTGCATTGAACTTTTGGGATAGTATAAAAATTCATCGCAGTTTAGAGGAACATTCCGATACTATTTCAATTGCAAGCACTATAAAAGATAGCGAAGGTGATGATGAAGAGGCCAGAAAACGCTATGAAGAGTGTGTAAAATCGAATTTTGCTGGGCAAAATTACAACTCAAAGTGGTCGCAAATGCCTCAGGATGAACAGCGTGATGTGGGAGAAAGAGATATTCCGACTACCAGTAGAAAAAGTTTAAAGAAGAAAAAACAAATATCCACTTCTGCTCAACTTGATGCCATTATAAGTCAATGGAGGCCGACTCTGAACTGTCGTATTTGCAATACAATTCATACAACTTTTACTCAGTTGTCGGACCACTTTAACGAAACGCATCCTGAAGAGCCTTACATTTTGGAATGTTGTAGTCGTAAATTCCGACTACGTTGTTATCTGGCAAGACATGCTCGATCACACTTAAATCCCAGGGTACGTCAGTGTTTAAATTGTGAACGCTGTGGTAATTCAGACAACAGATTGTTGAATCATCATCACATAGGTGAGTCTGGGGAAATCATGCCATCTACCGTGTCTCAAAAAAGTTTTGCCCCTAATGAACTAACAAAAGAACGAATAATTGTGATCGATGATGATGATGAGGACGGAAATTTGCATCATGTCACAGTGGAAGGTAGTCTTGTCACAGAAGAACCCACCATAGCCTATGAAGAAATCGATGTATCGAAATTTTTTATACAAAGTTCGATACCTCTCGTATGGGATAATATTGCAACAACTAGTAGCGATTTTTTAGCAGGAGATATTGACACCAATATTAAAGATGATTCTCGTGATCTCATTGAATATTCCCAAGAAGACACACTTGTAGGTGCTGGGAAAAGTGGTGGTCAGGACAAAGAAACTCCCACGAGAGCCTATGATGAGAACGAAGAACAAAAATTTGATACACAAATTTCCGAACCCAATGTATCAGTATCGAATGATACGATATCAAAAAATGGTAGTAATTCACACCGCCAAACGCTACACAATCACAATGCAAAACGCGTTGCAACTTCGTCCAAGAGGTCAAAGAAACCCCTAAAATCCTTGGGTAAATGTCAAATATGTCGTCGTTACTTCAACGATCCACAAAAATACAAACAACATCTGATGTTCAAACATGACGGCGAGCAACAACGACACGTTTGTAGTTGTTGCAAACGATCGTTTAAACATCGTCGTTCTCTACTTCGTCATATCAAACAAAGTATTCCTTGCCTGGCTCATTGCGATGGCATGAAGAAAAGAAATCGCACTTGTAAAATTTGTTCGAAAACATTCAAACATCGTTCTGGTTTGTTTTATCATATGAATCTTATGCATCCTGTTGAATATTGAATTTAAAACCAAATGTATTGAAGATTTGAATATATATTTGAAAATAAAGTCAATTAATTTGATTACACTGTGCAGCACTAAAATCTTGAACCAATCGAGACCCCCAAAATCTTGAAGCTTGTGATGGTGGAAGAAAATCCCTAGCTGGGTTTTGCATTATTAGCTAAGAATTTCTTTTAAAATAATTTTTAAAATATTCGACTGGAGGTGGATTTTAACAATTTTCGAATAATACGTACTTATTATTGAGTCTATATTTCGTGAACTATTCGAAATATAGCTTTTCTCTCTTAAGCAATATTCTTCCTCTTAATTAGAACTAAAAATTTGTTCTTGAGATAAAATCAATAAAACATCACCATCATACAGAAAATAGCACAGCTGCACGACACGACCAAACAATATATGACAAGAAGATAGCCAATAGCAAATCAAACCACTCTTCTTAAAACCCCGATTTCACATAGTTATAGCCTCACTAATTCATCAAAATGAACCAAAAAAAAAATCACTCCCAATTGTATGTTTATAGAAATAAAAATTGCTATGCTTTTCAATAAATAGGTACAAAATTAAAGTAAAAATTAAAATGTTTGGGCCCTTTGGTTTTTTTTCGAAGACATGTCGCTGCCATATATGCACAGGGTAATATGCAGCGGTGGCAACAATATGTCACTTATATTTATACCCTTCACCACACTGTGGTACAGGGTATTATGTCTTTGTGCATATGTTTGTAACAGGCAAAAGGAAACGAGATAGACACATGGTTCCTTTTTAGAATATGCATAGAATCACTTTCTAAGTCGATTTATGCATGTCCGTCCGTCTGTCCATGTTAAATTGTAAACAAAGTACAGGTCGCATTTATAATCCGAATTGGATGAAATTTGGCACAGCTAGTCTATTTGGCGCAAGGACGAACCCTATTGAAATTGGAAAAACACGGTTCCGATTTAGACATAGCTACCATATATATTTTCGTCAGACTTCATGTAAATGGTGTACCAAAGTCCCTATATATCTTCCGATTTGCACGAAATTTGGCACAGCGTACTGAATTGGATCTAGAATGATGTGTGCCAAGTTTGGTGAAAACCGGTTCAGATTTAAATATAGCTCCCATATATATTTTCGTTCGATTTAAGGTAAACGGGGCACCAAAGTCCCTATACATATTCGATTTGCATGAAATTTGGCATAGGATACTGAATTACGTTCAGAATGATGTGTGCTCAATTTCGTGAAAATCGGTTCAGATATAGATATAGCTCCCATTTATATATTCGTCAGATTTAAGGTAAATGGTGCTCCAACGTCCCTAAATAACTTTCGATTTGCACGAAATTTGGCACAGCGTACTGAATTAAGACTAGAATGATGTGTGCTAAGTTTGGTCCGATTTAAGGTAAATGGTGCACCAGAGTCTGTATTTATCTTTCGATTTGCACGAAATTTGGCACAGCACAATGGATTAGGTCTAGAATGATGTGTGTTAATTTTCCTGAATTCGGTTCAGATTTAGATATAGCTTCTATATCCGACCAAATGAAAAATTTAGTATCGGTTGCAGAACGACATGTTTATGGATCCAATTTAATTTTACTGGTCCTTCAAAAATGCGACGTCTGTTAGGGTTCATCTGTTGAATATACCCAAAGAGGTGAAGGGTATCATATAGTCGGCCCCGTCCGACTTTACTACTTTCCTTACCGGTTTTTATTAGTGACTCTGCTGTCATGTCTAATGTGGCATCTTTTACTCCTGACATACGTTTTTCCCAAGTGTACGAGTAATGATCGACTTTTGCTCGTGTGTCCCAACGGCACAAAAAACAATAATACTTTGGCCATCCAAAATATTGACAACTTTAAGGACGCACCTCCAGTTCCTGTGTTTACCCTCTGAATATATCGCTGCGACATGTCTTCGAAAAAAACTAAAGGGCCCAAACATTTTAATTTTTACTTTAATTTTGTACTTATTTATTGAAAAAGCATAGCATTCTATAAACATACAATTGGGAGTGAATTTCTTTGGTTCATTTTGATGAATTTGTGAGGCTAGGAAGGAGTCAACCAATGAAATCGGGGTTTTAAGAAGAGTGGTTTGATTTGCTATTGGCTATCTTCTTGTCATATATTGTTTGGTCGAGTCAGTAGCAGTTTCTGAAATAAGTGTGAAAAAACATGGAAAAAGTATGTCGAAATTTTAATTTTTTTGCAGTTGTGCTATTTTCAGTATGATGGTGATGTTTTACTGATTTTATCTTAAGAAAAATTTTTTAGATCTAATTAAGAGGAAGAATATTGCTTAAGAGAAAAAAGCAATATTTCGAATAGTTCACGAGATATAGACTCAATAATAAGTTCGTATTATTCGAAAATTGTGTTAAAATCCACCTCCAGTCGAATATTTTAAAAATTAATTTAAAATAAAACCTTAGCTAAAATGCAAAACCCAGCTAGGGATTTTCTTCCACCATCACAAGCTTCAAGATTTTGGGGGTCTCGTTGAAGATTGGTTCAAGATTTTAAAGTTGAAAAATGTGTCACTGTGTTATATGAAAAATATTTCATTTCATTGTCCTGCATTAATTGAAACCAGTAAGTAGTGTAGGCCGACAGGTCGAACATTGGATATTACATCAATAATTTCCCAGTCGCACTATATTATGAAGATTAGAAGCACCGCTGCTTAAAAATATGTCTAACAGCTATCCACGCATAGCAAACATAGTTTTCATGTAGATAAAGAGATCCAGTTCCAATTCAGATTCGGATATCTCTATGCAAAATTTTGTGAAGATTGGTCCATAACTGTGGCCTGTATCGTGTTTACGAGTTATAATGGACAGACGGACGGACGGACACACATGTCTAGATCGATTCAGCTGGTCGAGATATGACGATTTAAAGAGTTAATGTGATTTTATATATTGACTTTCAGTAAACTTTAAAAAAAAATTACCCAATATGACCTCTTTGAAATTTTGCACATAAATTAAGTGATAACAAATGAGTTATTTTCAATTTGTTTCAAGTTGAGATTTTTTGCGTTTTGCGAGTAATGCCTCTTTTTCTAGGCAACCTCCGTATAAAAAATCGATCTTTTTGAAATATGGCGAAAAGAAGACAACAAAAAGAAAAAAGCTGATGCTGTTTTCAAACATTAATGAATACAATTGATGTCGACAACATTTCGGATGAAAGAGAGAAATATTTAAAGCAAACAGTTCATTTATTTTGCTGAAAATTATCGCAAATTTGGTAAAAATGAAACATGAATATTTTCAAAGACAAATATCATGAATGGCTATATTCGGATTTTTGAATTTGGTGAAAGATAATAAGCTACTGACCTTTCCAGTAAGAAACGTGACACCCCAAGAACCCCAAAAGCTTATTTCACTTTCTGCGGATGAAGCTCTAGCTTGCCTTCAAGAATAAAACTTTTCAAAATGGTGGTATAATGCAAACGAGTGATTTAAGATGAAAGCGGATAGAATATGTATATGAGAGCTATATCTAAATCAGATCCGATATGAATCAAATTTCGCTGAGACATTTCTGATTTTCGTTATGATCGGGTGTATATTGTGATTTTGGCGTGGTTTAAAAACATGCAAACTAAATTTTACGATGATCGGATGTATTTTGTGGGTTTGAGTTACTTAGACGTGAAATCGGATAGAACATATATATTGGAGCTATATCTAAATCTGAACCGCTTTGAACCAAATTCGACAAACTTATTTGCAGACTCAAAAAAAAAATCGTACAAACCAAATTTCATCGCCATCCGTTGTATATTACCGATTTGGTGCATTTTAAACCTGAAATCGGATGAAAATATATATGCGAGCCATTCCAAATCTGAACCGATTTCTTCCAAATTCGACATTCTTATTTGCAGACTCAAAAAAAATTATACCAACCCAATTTCATCGCAATCCGTTGTATATTACCGATTTGGTGCCTCTTAAACCTGAAGTCGGATGAAAATATATATGGGAGCTATATCCAAATCTGAACTGATTTCTTCCAAATTCAACAATAACAATTCTAGTAACAAAAAAATCAGTTGGGCCAAATTTCGAATACTATATTATTCGACGAATACTATATTATTGTTGCCGCTATTAATTTTGCACAGAAAAAGTGGTCATTTGACCTATAGTGGGATGGGTCGAAAATTGGATATTACATCCATAATTTCCCAGTCGCACTATATTGAGAAGATTAGAAGCACCGTTGCTTCAAAAATAAGTCTAACAGCTATCCGCGCAGATTCGGATTAGGGATGCGTAGTCGAGCGCAAAAGTCGCCTTTTAAACTTTTCTACTTTTGCCTCTGACCAAAAAGTCGATTTTTAGACTTTTCGATTTTTTGCCTTTGACTAAAAAGTCGACTTTTTGATCTTTCGATTTTGTCAAACCTGTCCAAAATCGATTCTCAAATTTTACCAACTAAATCAAAATCGCAACCCTTAATAGCAACAATTAGTATCACCCAAGGTGTATTTAATAAGGTGTAAGTGACAAACATATGGTTTCAAACTTTTTTCTTTATTGTTTGTAAAGTAAATTGTCAAAAACATTTTCAATATTACATTTCGATTTCAAAAATGTTTTTTTAGGTTTTTTAATAATAAAAATTCATGAAAACTACATTCATAGAGGGGGACGAAAAGGAAACTTAGTCTCAGTTATAACCCCGTTCGCCGATTGGTCCACATATTTTATGTTATGTGTGGAAATCTGTCCAGAAATTTCAGTTACTCATAAAATCGAGGAGATTATGTTAGGCTATATTGGAATCTGCCCCTTGGTGCTTGTCACAATTCTCGGCGGAGGTTAAATACGCATATGGAAAGATTTTATACGGTCAACACAATTTCCATGATTTAGTCGTTGGCCGGGGATTTATGTCTTTCAATTTTCTTTAAGAAGGCAAGAAGCCACTCCATAGAAAAAATATATTGTAATCCACAATATAAACAACATCACAAGGATCCATGGGCTAATTGTGGGAAACTTAAAATTAATCCATGTCTTAAACTTTATTTTCCACTGACCTAAAACCGCCAATAACCTAAGAATACACAAATTCATTAATTATTCCTGAAAGAATAGTTCTTGACAAAAATAAATTAATAATAGTTTTTGTTTATTTTTGTCAAAAACTTATTGTCAGCATGACAATTTAATTTCTATAACAATAATGTTGTTTTTGTAAAATATTTGTTGTTGTATCTGGTGCATACACCTTATTAAATACACCTTGGTATCACCATTTGAACATTTGGCGTTTCCCGTACAAATCCCTCGAACAAAAAGCACTACATTGTCAACATTGAAATTCTCTCTCTGTTTTGTAGGTTCGCTCTATTCTTTTTCTTTTAAACACTTAACTTTGCCGCTTAACATTGTTGTTGCAATTCTGTTAAATGTTTGTATGAACATGTTGCTCACGTTCTGCCCTATGCTGATGGGGCTTTCATTTCTGTTATTGCAACTGAAGTGTGCGAGTGTGTTTTGATGTAACTCCATTTACAAAGGAAATCACAAAGTTTGCAGATGAACAAGCGGTAAGTTCTCAAAGATTGTTACTAAAATATTAAAATTGGCTCTGGTTTTATTGAAATGCAAGGAATTCTACTTAATATTTTGCATTAAACAATGAATGTTTTAACAGCACTCATAAGTTTATGTGATAAAATAACTAAAATCAGTTTTAACCCAGACAGGGTTGCCAAGTTGTAGACAACTACGCCGCCCTTGCAATTGTACAATATGTTTTATGTAATCACTTCAGCACATCTTTATACGCTTAGTTCAATAAATATTTTCAGATATCAGTTTGTATACCTTTCACCACACTGTGGTACAGGGCATTATGTCTTTGTGAATATGATTGTAACAGACAAAAGGAATCGAGATAGACCCATGGTTCCTTTTGAGAATATGCATAGAATCACTTTCTGAGTCGATTTATGCATGTCCGTCCGTCAGTTGATGTTAAATTGTAAACAAAGTACAGGTCGCATTTATGATCCGATTTGGATGAAATTTGGCACAGCTCACTTATTTGGCCCAAGGACGAACCCTATTGAAATTGGGAAAAATCGGCTCAGATTTAGATATAGCTCCCATATATATTTTCGTCCGATTTAAGGTAAATGGTGTACAAAAGTCCCTATATATCTTTCGATTTGCACGAATTTTGCTACAGCGTACTGAATTAGGTCTGGAATGATGTGTGCTAAGTTTCGTGAAAATAGGTTCAGATTTAGATATAGCTCCCATATATAGTTTCGCCCGATTTTAGGTAAATGGGGTACTAAAGTCCCTGAAAATCATTTGATTTGCACGAATTTTGGCATAGCGTATTGAGTTAAGTCTAGAATGGTGTGTGATAAGTTTCGTTAAATTCGGTTCAGATTTATATATAGCTCCCATATATATTTTCGTCCGAATTAAGGTAAATGGGGTACCGAAGTCCCTATATATCATTCGATTTGCACGAAATTTGGCACAGAGTACTAAATTAAGTTCAGAATGATGTGTGCCAAGTTTCGAGAAAATCGGTTCAGATTTAGATATAGCTCCCATATATATTTTCGTCCGATTTAATGTAAATTGTGCACTAAAGAGCCAAAGATTAACCGACTCGCACACAATTTTGTACAATGTACTGAAGTTACTATAAAGTTTCGTGTATCAAGTTTTCTTGAAATTTGTGCAGATTTACATATAGCTCCTATATACTTTCGTCCGATTTTAAGTAAATAGTGTACTAAATACCCATTGATAGGCTGATTGGCAAAACGTACTGAAATTGAGGGAACCCCCCCCATTCTCGATTTTTTATTTTTAAGATTTTAAATGGGCTGGTAAATGAATACCAATGCTTGTTAAGGTTTGTAACTTTGCACATATATATTTGAAGATTTAAAAAGGAAGAAAAATAATTTACAAAAATTTGTTGTTGTTTTTTGGGTGCGAAGAAAAGTCCACATTTTCGATGGCGGGCATGATAACTCCTCACTGAAACATCGGAATCCGAAAATTCCAACTGTGTTAGAAAGAGGACATGTCTGGCTCTCGTATGAACTAGGTTTATTGACTTCGCTCTAAAATTAACAAAATGGTGGACCTTTGAAATTTTTTTTTTGGAAAATCGCCGATTTTTTACCAAAAACCATGTTAAAAAATAAGGAAGATCTTCACCGATTGGATTTATCCTAGTTCATACGAGAGCTATACACTCTCAGAGAAACGCTGCAAAATTTGGAACCGATTGGATTATTGGTTTTTGAGTTATCGTGCCCGCCATTCACAAAAAAATGTTTAGAGTAAAACGCGTTTAAAGTTTGAGAAGGCCTTTAGCCGTCACTTAATGTTGATACAATAAATCGGATATATCTTCAAGACTTCTTGAGATTTTCACTTGAAATTTTGTAGAGACATTCCTTAATCAGTGTAGATTCGAATTATATCAACAAAAATTTTGACACCGAGAATGGGGGGGTCCCCTTAATATAAATTAATCTCGGGAAAGTTTCATTGAAATCGGTTCAGATTTAATTTCGACCTATGCATGTTAATTGTAACCCAAATAATTAATGGGTGCTGATTGATATTACATTTTAAACAGTGAAGCTTACCATATAGCGTGCGTGAAGTTTGATTAAAATCTATGGAATAGATTGCAGAATGGTATGTGTAAGGATTGATGTTAGTCGGTTTACTTATAGCTAAAGATCGACATCTTTAAAGATACATATGTAGAATGTCCCCAAAGTGGTGAAGGGTATTATATAGTCGGCCCAGTCCGACTTTACTACTTTCCTAACTGGTTTTTTGACATACTTTAATGAAATTCCTCGGTTCACGTTTTGGATTAGCCGTGGCGCATTTTACAGCCGAGTATACATTAATTTGTGTTGCTAGTGAGTAAAGAAATTTCTTTTCGGAAATGTTCAGTTATATGTCCCTATATAGCGGTTCCACTACAACTTCGGAATTTTAAAGGCATTAATAGAATTTTCCAATCGAAGTGTCTGTCAGTTGGCATTCCGGATTGTTGGAGGATGGAAAAAGGCATTTCGAGTGTTACCGGAATGTTACCGTAAAGGATGCTAATATTTACTGATTTCAAAAAAGTATTCAAATATACTTCCTTCAGAAGTTATCAACAGTCTTAAACGGCATTTACATTAGAACTTTTAACCGTATAGAAAATAGAATTCAATTATTGGAAGAATTGAAAATGTTTCCCCTATTATAAATTTGGTATTTTATAACGAAAAATTAAGTGCATTCTGCGTGCGACGGAGTAAGTAAATCCGATGATTCCGCATTGTAATATAGCTGCCACAAAAAACGAGACATGAATTTGACTGTGGATTTATGGTTAACAGGAGAATAAAGGACCTTGTCTCCAGATTCAAGTAGATGAACAATTTGCTATAATCCGTATAAAACCGAACATCTTCTACATCAGCCTCATTTGCGCCCATGCCCCGACCAAAGGCAAAGATGAACAGACCAAAAACATATTTTACTGGCGCCTGGAAACAGTATATGACCGCTCAGGAAGGGAAACATTCCACAACGGCATGAGGTTGATTGACTTCGCGGCAGCAAAAAAAAACATGGTAGTTTACAGTGCCAGATTCAAGCATCTCGATTTACACAAGGCCACCTGGATTTCGAGAAATCAAATCGATTATATTGTGATAGACGGAAGACATTCATCCAGTGTTTTAGACATTCGATCGATCCGAGGAGCGACCTTGTAGAATCCTACGTTCTTCAGAATGAAGTTTAGAATTTTACCAACGAGTAAATCGCCAAACCGAAGGCTTTGATGCAGGCAAATCCTCCAGTAGAGAAGAAGAAGGAAACCTGGTGACAGATACAGATCGCGTGTTGAGCCACCGTAGCCACTGCAACTCAATACGACTGTCGATGTCCGCGTATAAATTGTAAAGCTCGTGGTTCATTCGACGCCGATATTCACCGTCGACGCAGATCTTTCGGAGAATTTTTCTTTCAAACACCCCAAGAGCTGCCTCATATGCTCGCGCAAGTACCCATGCTTCAGATCCATATAAATGTACGGGTAGTATCAGCGTCTTGTTAAGTGTGAGTTTGGTCTGGCTGATGGTGGCCTTGCTTCTAAACTGCTTACTTAGACCATAGTAGCATCTGTTGGCCATCACAATCCTTCTCAGAATTTCAAAACTGATGTCATTCGTTTTATTTATACGGTACCAAGGTATATAAAGTCTTTAACTACCTCGAAGCTGTAGTTCTCAAGTTCCACAGTTGGTCCGAGTCTACAGGACGCCTTGCGCGTTGATACCGTCAGCTTGGTATTCTCGCCGTTTACTGCCAGACCCACTTTGGCAGACTCCTTTGTTCAAAGGTGGCTGTTACCGCACTCAATGTTCGACCCATTATATCGATGTCAACGGCGAAGGCGAGTAACATGTGTTGTTTGGTGTACAGAGCTTTGGGTTACTAGTCAAACTATTCCAGACCAGTGGTTAGATGCTGATATGGAGCATGCATCAACTGTTTAGTACAATTTGGCTAGGAATTCATGCCCACTGATTGGAACATTAGCATCCTGTGCCCCGTGCACAAAAAATAAAACAATACGATATGCGATATAGAGGAATTAGTGCTGTGTGAACGACTAAAGCCAATGGTCAATGTCACAATTGGACCATACCAATGCGAATTCAAACGTGACAAATCCACAATTAACCACATTTTCACACTGCGCCAAATCCGACAGCCCAATCTGCCCAAGTCTGCGTTCGGAATTCCTGCAAAATTAATACGGCTATGCAGGATAACTTTAACTGGCACAAGATCAACTGTACATAATGGATCGAATATTGCGAGCGGTAGCAGCCACATTTGAACGAATTAAGTGGAACTGGCATTAAATGGCGAGAAGGCCAAACTGATGGTATATACGAGCAAGACGTCCAGTAGAATCGGACCAACGGTGGATCTTGAATACTACAACTTTAGGATAGTCAACTATTTTATGCCATGTTCTGACGGGCATTCGAACAACGTAGTTCGCTCTCAGAATTACGTATATGAATTAACCCGTTCAAACGACACTATTCTTAATTCATGTCATCAGAGTTTTTTTATTTCAAACTTTTTGTTTCTTGTTTCACACCAAAATTGTAACATATTTGCGTGAATCACATATGGACCTAAATAGAAAAAATAATTCTCTTTCTCCTGACTATAATATCAACCCCTATCTCTTTACTTTTAATTCATGTTTTCCATTTTTTCTGAAAATATTGTTGTTTTCAATACATTTTTATATTTTCTCAACTCAAATGTCACATTTAAAAAATGGGAGAATTTTTGTTTGGGTTTCCCCACTTTTGTTTCTCGTTTTGTACGCTAATTAGAACCAAAGGGACAGAAATGCACATTGCATTATGTAGACAACAAAATTTACATCCTTCTGCATATATAAAAACTAGAATTGTGGTTACTTTTCATTCATCATTTTCAATTTTACTGAAAAAGTTTGAAAAAGTTAATTTATTTTCGATAAATTCTCTCAATTGTTAGAGATGGGACAAAATTCTTGGTGATTCAGAGAGTGATTCGAATTGAACAACGTACAAAAGTCGGTGTTCGCTCAGACAATTTTGTATGGGGAACTAAGTAATTACTTCATAATTTAGGGTCGAACAACGAATGAGAGAGCGAACAACGCTCGTCTGTACATGGCATTATATACCTCGGCCACCGCCATAAATAAAACCAATGACATTAGTTTTGAAATCCGAAAAAGAATAGTGGTGGCCAATAGATGGTACTATGGTCTAAGTAATTCAGAAACAAGGCCAACTCTCGCCAGACCAAACCCACATTCTACAAGACGCTGATACTACTCGTGCTGGTGTATGGATCTGAAGAATGCGTACTTGCGCAAGCAGCTCTTTGACTGTTTGAAAGAAAGATTCTCCGAAAAATCTACGGATTCGATGGAAAGATCAAGTGGAAGATAATATTAGAAGCATGGGCTTTCAAATTGGAAAAGCTGCTCACAAGACCGACGCGCATGGTCATTTTTTAAGCTCGGCTTATAGAATAAATGTTCTGTTCTCTAAGTAAAATATATATGCAAATTACGATGGGAAATACGACTAAGGCCTTCAAAATAACGAAAATTGTTCGGTTATGTGTGATCCATACCAAAACGTAAACCAATAGGGTATTGTAGCTTTCTGTGGACCCAAGAGTTTGTAACGCTGCGAAATATTGGTACCGAACACACCTTTTAGTATACCGATGTCTGGACTAGCTTTGTCGATCTAGAAATGTGTTTCCGTCCGTCTGTTCAATATAATTTCTAAGCACGATACAGGTCGCAGTCACGAAATTTTGCATGTAGTGCCAGTTGTGCTTAAAAAAGTCCTCTATTATTTTTGGTAATGATCGGTTAAAATATAGGGGATGAAATGAAAAAAAACTTTATTTGTTTTTTTTTCCTGGTCGTTTTAAAATCACATTTATGACTCGAACATCACGAAATTTTACACATCGAAAGTGGCCTTACCATGGAATAAGCATGATTGTTTTTTGAGTTCTTATTGGGTAGCAAATCTACCCACTAAAAATTATAAATATAGGTTCATTTTTTCGGGCGGCCCCCATATAAGGGTACCCCCCAATTTTCGGTATTTTGGGGTTCTTGAACGCGTTTTTCAACCAAATTCTTTTACGGAAGAGTTGCTCTTAGAGATTTGCAATCTCGGAATGCCAAATAACAACACATATGGTTTGAAAATGTGAGTAAAAGCATAAAAACTCCGACAATTAGCGGTACAGTTATGGGGAGCGGCTACACCTAATCGTGAACCTATATGGACAATATTTAGTACCATATCAGAATATAAAATTCGCTTGGAAAAAACTGCAAACAAAAGATAACTCTTTGTAAAATTCAGTATTCAATTCTTTTGGAAAATATCATTATAACAGACAAATGGACGAACGTGGCTAGATCGTCAACAAATTTTACCCTGTTGAAGAATATACACACATGTATACAAATTATAAGATGGTACCCTTCATTCGATGGTGGGGGATATAAAAAATCATATTCTAGGAATACGAATGTGTATAGTCCACATGATTTTCCTCGTAAATGCCGGTACGAATTTTATGGCAGATTAGTTTCTTTCCTGACGCACATTTCCCAACATTAAGGTATTGAATTCTTTAGCATTTATTTAGTTGCCTTTACACAAAATTCCCAAGGAAGAAACTACCTGGCCACAACGGCTTAATATCTTATTGCTGTGTAGCTGTACCATTTGCCATTGTTCCCCTCTCTCTCTCTGCCACAAAAGCGTACAAATTTTTCAAAACCTCTTTTCACTACTCAGCAGTTGTGGCTTCGTTTATTTTAGTACTAAAACAGCAGAGCACATGTGCGTTTGCCACCGGTCTTCTTGTGTTGTGTTCTGTGAAAAAGTGTTTTTGGGGAGGTAGATCGTCGGCAATTTGTTTATTATTTAACTAAGGGTAAGTATGTATGTACATTTTGTTGTTATCATTAATTCGATGGTGTGTGTCACACAACCTTTGTTTCTCTTCGCTTGTTGAGTATATCTCTTCTGTTTATAAGATTCTCTTAAATAAGTTGTACCCGCCAGTCGGAAGATTTCAGTGGACAAGTATTGAAAGTATTTAACTACAAACATATAAATGTACGTATGGTACGTATGTGTGTTCGAATTGTGGTAACTGCAGACAGCATATTTTCATAGTTTTATCGTCTGGTCTATGTTGCAAGGGGAAATTAAATTATATCGACCAGTGTCGCTAACACCCTTTGTTATAATCCGACCAAAAAGCAATGATAAAACATAAATATTTAACCCATTAAAGGCCAGCTGCCTTTAAAATTAAAAATTATACATTCTGTTCATATAGTATGTATGAAGAGAACATATAGAACTCCAAAATATAACATTTTATAAAAAAGTATTTTTATGATTTTTAGTCTGTACCCAAGCAGGTACATTGGCTCAATGAATACAATTATGTATATTTGCTTAACCCTAGTCCAAATAACCCAAAATCAAATCAAAAAACAAAAAAAAATAAATTTCTTAGAGGATTTATGACATTTCAAATATGAATATTTTTCTGTACCTGTGCAAGTACAATGGGCGCTAATGAGTTAAGATAGAGCTCTGAAATTGTATGGCTTAAAGAAGAACTCTTTAGCTCTAATCTCTCAAGAGGGTGCAAATATCGCGAAATAATGCCCATAATGATATTTGTGTAGGGTATGGTCGGCCCTGTCGGACTATACTGCTGCGATCACTGGCTTTATTTTACCCTCCGTCATAAGGTGGAGTGTAGCGCTATTAAATTTGTCTTTCCGTTTGCAAAGTATAAAGTATATTTATGCTTGGTCGGATGAAAATTCTTACGTCTGTTACGTCTTAGTGCACCTAGGATTTTTGGTCGACCGATTTTAACATGTTTTCTTTCTCTCTTGCCAAATAATACAACTAATTATTTTTGTTTTTAGGTTTTCAGATTATTTCAAATAATGGCAAATTCAAATGTATGTCGTCTGTGTCGAGCATCATGCATCATGCTAAAGGTTCTACAAATCAAATATACGACATGACGATAAAATTTTTCGATCCAATGGTAATTTGACAAGGAATCGAAACAAAAATAAATCCAATTTAAATTCCACAATTTTTGTTGTTTTTGGTTTTCTAGTTATTAAAAGCTGACAAGGATAATGAAAATACACTTGCTGTTTTATGTATGAAATGTTGGCATCATATATCCGAATTTAATAGTTTTCGTCAATCTATATTGCTGTTACACGATAATTTACACACCGTAGCTGAAGCGGCAAAACTACCAGAACAAACACAGCATAGAGCAACATCAAATGATAATACTGGTTGCACAGATATAATAAATGAGGAGGAGCCAATTATAAAACCAGACCCAGATATTATAACAATATCCGATGAGGATGTTGTAAATAAAAGTGTATCCGATTGTAACACTGAACAATTGATTTCGACAAATATTCAAATAAAAGAGGATCCTGAAGCCATAACAATACCTGAAAATAGGAATACTTCAGCAATTAACAATTCTGAAGCATTACTTCCCATTAATATACCCGTGATATCAGAAGAGAATTTAATTAAAACTTCAAAACCAATAAGTAAATCTTCTGAATACCCAAATTTTGTTGTCAGTATTCCATATCGCTACGTGAAACAAGATGAAGATGATCCAGCTGACAATTGTTCCACTAATATACAACAAGAACAATTAAATGATGAAATGGGGGAACTACGTGTTAGCGACGATCAAATTAAAGAACTAGGATCACCACAAAATCAGTCGGAAAAAAATCAAATGAAAACACCCCCACCTTTTAGAGAAGAAGAATCAACTGGCAATCAACTAATTCCAAATAGCTCAGGGGATCTTTCATCGGATTCGGCCTGTGAAAATCACGGACAACGCCATTCGAACACATTAAAGCGAAAACGAACTGTAAACACGACTAACTCTCCAAATCCATTAAACGAGATAAGAAAATTAGCATCCCCAAACACCTCATCGAAATCTAAAGAGTCAATAAAAGAAACGTCACAAGCTGGCAAACCAATTCGAAGAACAACTGAAGAAGTAGATACATTCATTGCCAAATGGTGGCCAAGTCTCCAATGTAGAATCTGTCCAAAATCATTTCCCACATATACTCTGCTTCAAACCCATTTCCACAACGAACATCCGAAAAAGGCGTTCTATATAGAGTGTTGTGGGCGTAAATTTAGATTGCGTTTTACTCTCGAGAGACATGCCATTGATCATATGTGCCCCGAGGGGTACAGCTGTCATATTTGTGACAAAAGGTATAGAGCACAATGTGGTCTAATGAATCATGTGGCTCGTGCTCATACAGAGAAGAACGATGATGAGGATTACGACAAAATCCCTGCCAAAGTATATAATTGTCGATATTGTATTAAATCGTTTGATACCGAACAGGGTTTGTCACGGCACACAGCCGTATTCCATTCAGCGGCAAAAAATCGAAGGGAAAAATTAGTTCAATGTCCATTGTGTCCTAATTCGCCGAGGACATATCCCTTGGGCTTGCATCATCACCAAAAAAGAGAACATCCAGAAGAATTCGCAAAGAGAATAAGGAGAAGTCGAAGTCTGTGCAATCCTCAGATGAAATAGGCAATTTTAGAAAATAAAACATGCTATCTGCATGGCTGCGGAACTGGTGTATGAGTCAGAAAATGTAACACGATTACGAATGACCATTAAAATGGAAAGCTTTCTACATGCTCCTTGAATTTGGTTTTCATAAAAAATTATTTAAAAATGTATAATAGAATACTTACCATTATCTTATTGAACATTCTTTGAACTGCATGCGAAGCCCGAACACGTATTAAGAATTTGAAACAACTACTCGAAGTCTGATAAAGGAAATATCTTTGCCAAGATTTCTCCATATAAAATGTAAAAATTATTAAATAAAATAAAAAATATGTTTATGAAACATATTCCGTGTTTATTTATTTTTTGAGGTCTTTGTGGTAAGTAAGCACTACTGAAGTTGTAGAAGCAGGCACGGTCAAACTGTTTGGTTTATTGCTTTAACTACCAATATCAACAACAAGAACGCTATGTGCATTCGTCGCAAATTGACGAAACATAGCATTGGGAAAAGGTTTGGAGTTGTCTGCAAATGCCTTTTTAACCACGAAGTCACTTCACATTGAGGTGGTATCGCTGGTAACATAAGTACTTCGATTTGCTAGAAGAGACTTTTGGTATGAAAGGTTTTTTGTAAAGAAGCTATAAATAGCTTCTGGGGAGAATATCCCAACAAAAAACTAAGCGAAGTGATGAGGATCAGTGGAGAGATCCGAAACTATAGTCTTCCCTGCATTACCACTTGGCGCACAATTACATTGCCCACTAATAAATAGTTGTTTTTTATAAAAATAACAAATAGTATCCCAAATAAACCGCCAAATAACAACAAAACAAGTGAAAAAGCATTAAGTTCGGCCGGGCCGAACTTTGGATAACCTCCACCATAGATATAGTGACAGGTACTTGAAATAAAAATATAGGGAACATACGAAAAGGTGTACCTATACCGACATTTCTACAAACCGTCTATGGTTCTAAACTTGGTCCTAGACCCCATGTTTCTTTGGGCCAAATTGGTTATTATTATTTTCTTCCAAAATTAGTTCAAGTTCGAACATGGGGAATATCGGTCCACTCCGCCTGGTACCTCCAACACAGGGTCTAGGCCTAAATCGTATCTTCCGCAGATGAAATGATTACAACAGAGTCTTAGAACCAAACCCAAACACGGAACAAATCATATAACTATTTTAATATAAACAAGTGAAAAAGCGTTAAGTTCGGCTGTGCCGAACTTTAGATACCCTCCACCATAGTTATACTGTCAGATACACGCAATGAAAATATAGGGAACATACCAAAAAGTGGGCATATACCGATAATTCTACAAACCGATGTATGTAAACCATCATGTACACCAAATACAATCTTCAGCAATTTTTAATGGGGATTTTCCTAAAATCTGTAAGATCCAAAAAGTGGACTGATACTGATAACGCATGGTAGAGTATAAAATCCCCAAACTACTGTAATTTCGATTACAAAGTTAGATGAGGCTATGCCTGAAGGGGGACCAATATTGATTACATAGTGTAGGTAATAGTGAATATTTGGGGATATCATTATATGAGGGCTATGCCTAATTAATGACCGGTATATGCCAATATTGAATCCAATATTTTAATTGTTTATCTCAATTTCTTTCCTTCAGAAGGTATCAATATAGTGAGGAGATGCCTAAGTTTCTGCCGATATATTTCATTACCGTCATGTTTGAGTTTTCTTTTATCACAATATCTTTAGAAGGCTTACAACAGATGGCTAAATAGTATTTGTAGGGTAAAAATTGACTATTCCCCGTAACGACTACCCGACCCCAACACACGGAACAAATCAGATAACTATATTATTATAAAAAAGGGGATTATATGGGGACTACCCATAAAAAGGGGTGAATGTTAATAATTTTTGGTGAGGAGATTTGTTACCATATGAGACTAAATATATTTTAGTCGGCCAATTTGGTACCCAATAAGAACCCCATGTACCAAATTTCAGCGAATTCGGGTGAATCACGCGCACAAGAACCCTAAAATACCGAAAATTGGGAGGTACCGTTATATGGAGGGTACCAAAAAAAATTGACCTATATTTATAGTATATTTTAGTAGGGAGATTTGCTTCCCAATAGGAGCTCATAGTTCCAAATTTCAGCGAATTCGTTTGAAAAACACGCTCAGGAAACTTAAAATACCAAAAATTGGGGGTACCCTTATATGGGAGCTATGCCTTAACGTGGACCGATATATCTTCGAACTTGACCTGCCTGCATACAAAAGACAACTTTTTGCAAAATTTCAGCACCCTATCTAAATTCCTTCAGAAGATAGCGTGATTACAACAGACAGAAGGACATGGCTAGATCGTCTTATAATTTTACCCTGATCAAGAATATATATACTTTATGGGGTCGGAAATGAATATTTCGATGTGTTACAAACGGAATGACAAAATTAATATACCCTCCATACTATGGTGGAGGGTATAAAAAGAAGAGTTATATGGGGAAGACCCCAAAAAGGGTGCGAATATTAAAAAATTTTGGTAGGGAGACTTGTTACCATATACGACTACAAAATACCAAATAGCAGCGAATTCGGTTGAAAAACGCGCTCGAGAACCCCAAAATACCGAAAATTGGGAGGTACCAATCTTCAAACTTGACCTGCCTGCAGACAAAAGACAACCCTATGCAAAATTTCAGCACCCTATCTCAATTGCTTCGGAAGATAGCGTGATTACAACAGAAGGGCGGACATGGATAGATCGTCTTAAAAGTTTACCCTGATCAGGAATATATATACTTTACAGGGTCGGAAATGAATATTTCGATGAGTTACAAACGGAATGACAAATTAATATACCCTCCATACTATGGTGGAGGGTATAAATACTATACACATCCCATTCTAAAATCTATGAAAAATTTCATGTCAATTGGGCATACTTGAATTTTTTGCTGTAACATTTGTATGAAATCCAGAAAATTATGTATATATGTTAATCTGAACCGATTTCAAAGCTTCAAACTGGACTTAATTCAGTATGCTGTGCAAAATGTTGTCTGAATCGGACAAATATTGAGAATTTGGTGCACCATTTACCAATAATCGCACGAAGCTATATCGAAATCTGAACCGATTTAAAAAACAAGTGAAAAAGCGGTAATTTCGGCCGGGCCGAACTTTGGATACCCTCCACCATAGATATATTGACAGGTACTAGAAATGAAAATATAGGGAACATACCAAAAAGTGGACCTATACCGACATTTCTAAAAACGGATTATGTAAACCATAATACAAATTTTAGAAAATTTTAGAGGATAATTATACCCTCAGCCTTATGGCTAATGAGAGTGTATACACTTTAATACGGTGAAAATGTGCCTCGTCGAAATATTGGTTCTAGACTCCATGTTTCTTTGGACCAAATCCGTTTCAGAAAATTTAGATTACATCCGAACTTTGCCCATCTTATTATATCTTCCAAGCTTAGTTCAAATTCTGGAATTTCCAATCAGGGGCTAGGTCTAAATGCGGCTATAGTTCATTATCGAACCTTACGTTCTAATTGTTTGTCTCTCTATCCTCCGCAGGTGAAATGATTACAAAAGAGTCTTAGAACCAAACTCAAAACGCGGAACAAATCAGATAACTATCTTAATATAAGAAAGGGGTGTTATGGGGACTACCCCAAAAAGGGGGCGAATATTAATAATTTTTGGTAGAGAGATTTGTTACCATATCCGACTACAAATTACCAAATTGCTGCAAATTCGGTTGAAAAATGCGCTCAAGAACCCCCAAATACCGAAAATTGGGGGTACCCTTATATGGGGGCTATCCGAAAAAATGAACCTATATTCATAATTTGTTGTGGAGAGATTTGGTACCTATTAAGAACTCGAAATACTAACTTACAGCCAATTCGGTGGAAAAATACGATCAAAACCCACCAAATCGGGTCATAAATGTGACCTATACTTTGTTTACGGACAAGCATAGATCGACTCAGAAAGTTTTTCTATGCACATTCTCAAAAGGAAGCATGGGTCAATCTCGTTTCCTTCTGGCTGTGACAAACATATGCACCCTGTACCACAGGGTGGTGAAAGGTATAAAAATGGACTTAAACCACTTTATCAGTATATGGGGACTACCAGAAACATATGTGCACTTTCCTAATAGGTGGACCAATATTGAAATTATTTAGTAGGATGATTAAGTACGAATCTGATAGCCAACGTGAATACATATATGCAGAACATTATAAATTCAAGGTAAAGTTTTAGACGTCTTAGCACATAAAAGTATCGCCCTATTTTCTGTATTTTGAATATTTAGTGTACAGAAAGATAACGCGAAGTTCGAAAATGAGCTATATCGGTCCTCATTTAGTCATATAATGATATTGGTCTTTCTATGGGAATAGCCTCATATAACTTGGCCTCCGAATTTGCTATATTTTGAGGATTTTAGACACATGTTCCATCTTACTCAATATCGGATAATTTACCATCTAATGTGTCGGCAATTTAATATTTCTGATCGACAGTAGTTACTAAGATAGCATTGGAAAACATTGTTTGCATTGATTCACTTATTTGTTGCATTGCCTACATAAAGATTCTGCACGTTCTAGCATACATCGGAGGTTTTAGTCACACCTCTCGTCCTCATTCGATGCAACTGTCGATCCATCTTAACTGCGTTTCCCTTGTTATGATTGCCGTATAAAACAAATAAACTATGATCCATTTATGACGAGTTACGGTCTGGGTTCTTTAAGGGTGTGTGTTTTTGCGTTCGCTACCTGTGAAATTCGTATAATGCATAAGTACCGCGTATGTGAACAGTACCTCACTTCTATTTAAATATTATTTTTTATTGATGTATATTTTTCCGATGGCTACCTGCTGGGTATGATATTTCACAGAAACCACAATTAGTAAATTTTATAACGTGCAGGTATAGGTACATAGCCACCATAACTAACTACCACACACGTTTAAGTTTCAAGTCCCATGATAAACACTCTAATCCCTGGTCATTACGATTTAATGGTCATCCAAATGTATAATATTATGTTAATATGACAAATGAAACAAGTAACAAGTGAAAAAGCGTTAAGTTCGGCCGGGACGAACGTGGTCCGGCTATATCCTAAACGTGGAACGATATAGCCCATCTCCAAACTTGACCTACCTGCAGATAAAACACGACACACTATGTCGCAGTTCATATTAACAGCGGCCAGAAATAGAAGGAGTTATCGTAGGTGGATGAAATTTGGTACAAGTGCTTATTATTGGCCTAAAGAGAAACAGACAACAAATTGGATAGATCGGACCAAGTTTTGGTATACCTCCCATATAGTGGGTCTTTAGAATTTTATCATTTTTGGACCATAAAATCTTCAATATTCAACCAAATTCTAGGAAATATGGCAATTTTTATCTACTTATGTCTGTAAAGCTACTGAAAAAAAAACTGAATATATCAGACCAATATTTGGTATACCTCCCATACAAAGGGTCTTGAAAAATTGGCTTCTTGTGCCTATAAAATCGTTAATATTCCGCCAGATTCGATGAAAATTGACAGTTTACATAAACTTTGGACGAAGGCAGTAATAAGTGTTGCAATTTAGTTGTTGGTTGACGTTTCAGAACGTTTAGCATACAAAGGACCCTTTAATAAGTAATTATATTCCTAAATAAGTAACTATTCTATATCATAAAATCACTATTTACCACTATATTTGTATTGTAATTTTATTAATAACAAAATATTTCATATACTTTAGTTACTCCAAACATTATAGATTTATCATTCATCATATTTTCAGACATACAGTGACGAGCAGAAATGAGTACATGCTTGTACATTGAACACTTTTTACGTCATAAAAATAAAAATAAAAAAGCAAATTCCAAAATTTTGGTTGTATTTTATTACGTATTTCGTACCTAACAAATCAACCTAAAGAATTTAACTCTTTAATTTCTAAGAAAAAAACAGAGAAAAGTAAATAAACTCCAATGTACTCACTTTTGCACTTTTGAACAAATTTGCAGAAGCGTAGCGTAGAAGCGTTATAGCGTAGTTTTATATTTTTAATGTATCATTTATGCAATTTGATATATTTTCAACCAATTTTAGTACAATTTCATTGGAATTATTCTTCCAATCACCTCAGATCCACTACCAATGTTCGTCTAAATTATTAGGGGCTGATTGGTACTGTCCCACCTCCCTCTTTGCGATTGGCCCCAAATTATAGTTCGGATTGATGTCGAAACTTTGTGCTGACCGCTGTGTTAATTCAAAATTTTGCTCACGAAAATATTCTCTCAAGAATTTTGACGTATATCTTTGATCACCGTCCTGCACATAATAACTTCTTCTGCAGAATAGGCGTACTTAGCTACCTAAACTGACTGGTATGACTCTACAATGATCTAAATGGACTTCTTTCATTATTATATTGTCAAATTTTTAAACATCGGTCCAGGACCCACTAGTTAAAGTCTACGCATACCATGGCAATTCCTCAACCGTCCTTCACATTGGGCCTTTGAATTAGTTTTCATCACCAATAACGCTTATCGTCGGATTGAAAACGGTTGAATTTGGATTCGTCGGACCCGATCATACGTTTCCAGTCGACCACAGTTTAAGTTTGGTCTAGTTGAAAAGTCTTTACCCTTATTTTGCAGTTTTTTCCTATAATACAAGTTTTTAGTCTTTTTTTAATGCTGCTATATCCAATGTCGGGAAGGGCTCTTCACGTCGTTCAATGACTAACAGGTTTGAAGAGTACTTACGAAGCATATTTTGGTGTTAAAACTTATCAAATTACATTTCCCTTATCATTAGACGTGGGTCCACACATCTTATAAGCGGTTGAGGTTTGGGAACAACGGAACACCGTTTTTGTACCCACATGACCAATAATTTACACAATTTAAGTCCCTTTGCAATTTCCAGGGTAGAACAGATTTTTCAGATTTTTCCGAATGTCCTCTTCAGTGGTTATTATATATATTTCTTCTTGAATTATTATTATTAGTTATTTATTAGATTTTTGTTCAAAACTTTGTAAAATTTTTTAGTAAACGGGACTTAAATGATGTAAAACTTATACATTTTCTTAAAAAAAACTAGCGAAAACCAAAAAAAGATTTTAAAAAACGTGATTTTACATTTCTTTTCTGCACATTATTAAAAAAATGCAGACGTGCAAAAGTGAGTACATTGGAGTTGATTTCGTTTTCTTTATTTTTTCTTAGTTATTTTTAAGAGTTAGATTTTTAAATTTAGGTGGTTTTGTAAGGTACAAAATACCCAATAAAATGCAACAAACATTTTTGAAATAGCTTTTTTAGTTTTATTTTTATGACGTAAAAACTGTCCAAAATGCAAACATGTACTCGTTTCTGCTCGCCCCTGTACATCAGGAATAAATTAATGGGTCGATTACGGATGGCAACCAGAGTTTAGTTGCGTTGCCAGTTGCCAAATTTGCATTATGGATGGTAACTGTAGTCAACTTCAGTTGCTTCAAATAGAATTTTTCGGCAACCATTTATTTCAGGTTGCTGTTTATAATAACAGATTTTTGTAGGCTTCCCATAATGGTTAATATTACTACAAAAGAACAAGTTGAGGTCCTTATTGCCCGGATGGAAGCTCACCCAAATGTAGCACGCGGCGAGCGGACTTTTGGTCAAACCAAAGCCACTATCGATGATGTGTGGAAGGCCATTTCAGAAGACCTTAACTGCTATGGCCCACCAACACGCATTCCAAATGAATTACAGAAAGTGGGGAACATCTTCTTTTGGATCCATGATATGTACGTGTGTATCATCAATACATCCGACAACATCCTGGAACTTAGTTTTCGAATAAAAAAATTTATTCTTCTCTTTTTCCTCCTCCGTTAATTTGGATACAATCAAAATTTTACACAGTTTTTCCTCTATTAGCCGGATAACTTCGGCGAAAACCACCGACATTGTCGTTTGAGCCATGCCAAGGTTGAAGTCATTGCTATGGAACTTTTGAAAACTTCCCTCCACAAAAAACATCAGAGCTGCACACATTTTTAAGAGAGGAGGAATTGATGTTGACCGCCCGGCTTTTCGGAAATCAGGGTTTAAGGCTTCATCTATGTACACAACGGCATCTTTTGGTAGTCGAAAATACGCCGCAGCAGTTGATTGAACATTTCTCTCAACGTCAGCATCTACTCTCTCTTAAATGCCTTCTAATAAATGACACACCTTGAACATAATTTTCATCATGAAAAAATAGTTGCACTAAGCTTATCATCACATATAATTAGTTTTTCTGAAATATTTTATTCATTTTTTGTTTGTTTACAATATTTATAGTTTTAGAAATGTCAAAACAGTATTATCGACAGCAACTGAGAAAAGTTGATATCCATAATGTTAAGTTTTATTTCAATTGCGTTGCCAGTTGAACTCGCCACTGGAGTTTGGTTGCCTTCCATAATCGACCCATAAATATTGTCTTCCCAAATGTACGATATCGTATCATTCATGTTATAATTTCGGACCTTTTTTATGGCTGTTCAAGGATATAACAGGGTCGTATTGTTATAAAAAAAAACCTAAATAAAATCCTTATTTGACTCGGGTTTCTCCTAATTATGTTGTGGCTTGATAGCATCTTGTGAATGTCACTCCAAAGGTAAAGTACTGTACAATACTCTCTAATGGCAAGTACGAGAAAATTTCTGTATGAACTTTCCATAAAGGTAAAGCAAGTGCGTTGCCTAAATTTAGACTATAATTTTCCTAAAGAAGAGCTAAATAATGCGTTAAATTAGTATAATCTTCAAGCTGACCAAATCAAATTCAAAAGCAACCACGAAAAAGCAAAATCTTAATGCTAATTCGACTATATCTCCGCTACCGATAGCATTCTTTTCCAATTAATTGCAGATTTTATTTAAAATATTGTATGATTACTATGTTCTGAATCAGTCCTTCTTCTTCCCATTTGACCCTCAATGATTTTTTTAATGGTATGCATAACATATTCGATCCTTAACTTCTAACCATTTCCTGAATATGTCATATTGTTTAATAAGGTTGTCACTAAAAAATGTAAATACCTTTTAGGTCCGCAAGTCTCCGTAGCTAATTTCTTTTACACGTTGAAGAACAACCTCAAAGAACAACTGAAATAAAAAAGAATTAGGACTAAACTTTTTTAAACTTTTTTGTTCTACTCCACTAACCTAAAGATTTGCTTTACAAATTATATGAACTAAGTAGTACTAAGTAGATTTACATAAAAATAATAGTGAATCCTAGTTTTTAACATCCCAAGCAACCAAAAGAAACACTTTTATAATAGCCGTTAATTTAAATCATTGAATATGATTTTAGCCTCAGAAAAATTTACCCATTTTTCCAAAATGATGTGAAAAAAACAGTTTGCGAACAATTATCAGATTTGAACCCTTGTATAGACAAAACTACTTGACGTATCAATACTAAAATTCATATTTATTCTACTTGGAGTGTTTCTATCAATTCTCATCAATAAATTTGTCCTCCGAGGAAGTTGGTTTTGACCATTTTTGGCCGCGGTCGTGACACTGTGCGACGTTATGCAAAAGTTTGGCGATTTATTTCAATTCCTTCAGAAGATAGCGTGACGTGGCTAGATCATCTTAGAATTTTACCCTGATCAAGAATATATATATGGGCAATATTGCCAATTTTTTAATATTCCATTTTCAAAAAATCAGTTTTTTTGTTTTTGTGGCACATCAATGATTTTTGTGCACATATAGAGAAAAATGTTCTGACTCCGAAACCGTTCGCGATCAAATTTTTTGTTAATGCGCGCAAATTTATCGAGGTTTTAATTTTGGGCATAAGAAAAAAATCTTAAAATTACGCCGTTTATTATATTGACCAAAAACGTTGATATATATCTTCCTCCGTAAAATAAGAATATGAATATATTATAATAATCACGATAAAGTTGCACATCCTCGCGAAATATGAGAAAAATAAAAATATATAGGAGATTACACCAATATTTTCATTATATTAATGACATACACACACCTAAAAATTAATTTAAAAAATATCTACATAATCTAAACACGATGGTGAATCAAATGATATCAAAATCACACAAGTCCGTGTAGCGGTTTCTAAATCAAAGCGACAACAAAACAAAATATTGAGGAAAAATATTTGTTTTTGGTTCGAAAAAATAATGTCATCATATTTATTTTTTTAATTGTATACAAGAAATTTCAGAAAAAAAATGTTGGGGTTATTCTGCTATTTTACCCGAATTTCGCTGAAAAATTGACATATATAATAATAATCACTTTTTGTGTATAAGTATACGCCTTGCGGATTATATCAAGACCCTTCCGATAAATCTTAGAACTTTATAAATAGGAATAAATCTTAAAATAAAATAATATTATGAAATATACATTTTAAATTGCGTCTAAATCGCGTAATTCTCAAAATCATTTGAATGGCATGCGGTTTCCAGGAAGTACTAAGGTTTATCATTAAATCCATATAAATTTTGTGAAATTTGATTTGTCGGCTAATATGTGCCACATGTTGCATTGAAATATCCAAAAACTCGTAAAACGCGAATAATTTCCGAAAACTCCATATGCCATTAACGCGCATCCGATTTCGGTGTGCACTATAAAAAAATACATTGATCAATACCGATTTCAATGTGGTCCATTAAGAACCATTGATGTGCCAGTTCATACTATTTTTAAGATAAATTGAGTACATCTCTCTTTCAGGTGAATTTTTTAAAGTTCTCTTTTCGAAAAAGATCAAAATCCGTATGAGGTTATTTATTGAAGCGGAAATGATACACAGAAAACGCAAATAAATCCGCGATATTTTCAAAAACATTTTTTGCCAAATTTCGTGTTTTTGGAAGGCCAGTTCCCGCCGTTCTAGTAGATGGATTTTCACGAAGAAGATTTTATATCATCCGAAACGTAAAAAACCTTATTGATCGCGGGTACCCATATCATTCAGTTGACAGATCTAAAAATTTGGCCCGAAAAATAGGTTTTTTAGAAATTTGATCGAACAAAATTTTCACCATCGGATGAGAATTACTCTGTAGCAGTGCATACTACATACACAAAATACATATCAAATTACGCAGATTCGCGACTACAATAATCTTATAATCGATTTTTATAAATTCCTGTTTGCGTATTAATGCTAGAAGTAAAATTAAAAAAAAAAACACTCAAAATCGAGCTTCAAAATGTCAGCATCATTTAAAGGTAGATGCAGTTAAAATTTTGAAAAATCCTCCTCATTTTGTTGGCTTCTAGTTTTATTTTGACACGAAGACCGTGCAATGAGTGGCTTAGTCACAAATCGATATAGAACATAAAAAACTGGTTCGCCTCAACCTGGTTTTACAGATTTTGTTACATTAAAGTAGACACAGCTCCCACAAAAATAAAGTTTGGAGGTCAATATCATGAACAGTTTGCAACGACAGATCAATTAACCCAAAACTATTCACTTTGTTTCATATACTTAAGTAGTTCCCGAGTTATAAAGGGGTGAACCTCCGCTTCAGCTATGTTAAAAAATTGGCAATATTGCCCATATATATATTCTTCATCTGAATAAAATACTGTATCGATTTAGCCATGAAATACCAGTTTTAGGCATTAGGTTGAAAAAATAGTTTTTCAGTACGTGTTTTAAGTTAGTCAGTTGCATTTTGGGTTGTTACTGGGAAGAAAATTTCCTAAAAAAATAGATGATAGATACCAAGCAGTGACTCTGACTGGCTTTAACATGGCAAAGCCCAGGCTTATATTGGTTCCTCTTTCATCGCAATTGTGGACACTGACCTCCCTCTGTATCACCTGGGATGACAACTGTCAACACACTGTACAGAACAGACGCAGTTTTCGCTTTGGCGGATGTACTCAAAAACTACCAAGCCGATAATATTGCCTTACATGAAATGCGACGGAAAGGGACAGGCGTAAGTAAATCGCACTTTATTATAGCTGACATGGAACACATGAATTTGGCTGCGGATTTATGGTTAACAGGAGATTCACTCCAATATATGAACGAATTGCTATAATCCGAACAAGATGAACAGACCAAAGACATATTTTACGAGCGCCTTGAAACAGCATATAATCGCTGCCCTGGCCATGACATTAAAAATCTGCTAGGAAATTTTAATGCAAAATCGGAAGGGAAAATATTTTTGTAGTGTTGGCGGTTTATTTGGGATACCATTTGTATTTTGTTTTTGCAAAATAGTCAGGCTGAATCCCAGTTTGTTGTTTTTATAAAAAACAACTATTTATTAGTGGGGAATGTATGACATTGTTTGCCGAGGGGTAAGGCAGGGAAGACTATAGTTTCGGATCACGCCACTGATGAGCATGAGAATTTCGCTGGAGCCTCACTTCCCACTGTTGTGTGTTGTCACATCGCGACAAATGCACACAACGACAGTGGGAAAGGTGTGGTATTGTTTGTAAATGCCTTGTTAACCTCGAAGTGAGGCTCCAGCGAAATTCTCATGCAGTTTATGTCGTTGGTCAGCTAAGTACTTCGCTTTGTTACAAGAGGCATTTGGGTATGAAAGGTTTTTTGTATAGAAGCAATAGCTTCTGGGGAGAATATCCCAACAAAAAACTAAGGGAACTAATGAAGATCAGTGGTGTGATCCGAAACTATAGTCTTCCCTGCCTTACCCCTCGGCAAACAATGCCATACATTCCCCACTAATAAATAGTTGTTTTTTATAAAAACAACAAACTGGGATTCAGCCTGACTATTTTGCATTTTCACATTCATGATTTTTGGTACATATGTTAAGGAAAATATGCTGATTAGTATTGTGTCGTTCGTGAACGACCTAGTTCAATTGAACGAGTGGACGATATAGTTCAGTTTTTATTATTGTCGTTCACTGAACGATTTTGTTTACCAAACTTATTCGCATTTTCTTCATTGACCAACTAAACGACGTCAAATAACAATTTTTTACGTATGGCTGGAGGTCAGTAAATAATATGAAGCGACATTTAAAAGCAAATCACCCGCTTAGACAACCGTGGAGCTGGAAACCACGGAACAGAGGCAAAGGTGTCCGGAGAAAGTCCTTCGAATGATTTTGAAAGGTAATCATTTTCAACGGTTGGCTGAACTGCCAGAACTTAATTGGAATACGCTGTCATGGCAATTGAACTGAGTAACCATTTGAACGACATAAGCAACTGAATGAGGTGAACGACCTAGTTCACTTTTAAAAAATGATCTAGTTCGTTCGATCACTAAACTGAACGAGATTGCCCAAGACTAATGCTGATTTGAAATCTGTTTGCGTTCACAAATTCGGATGCTGCGCACAAAAGTTACAGCGGTGTTAAATCTTGTATTTCAAATATAAATTAAATGAATTCCAATTTTTTGAAACTCGAGAATTTCTTTACAAATGGGTAAACACATTTCTTTTCTTTGCATACTTGCCAAATCACATTGATCGCGAAAAACGAATAGAAGCATGAAGATATCTGAAAATAAATTATGGGTAAGGGGATACGGTTTTGATTTAACCATCTAAAATATGCAACGCTTTCTTCTTCAAATTCTTTTAAATGATTGTTAAATATCGGTAGATTCATCTGATAAGATTTTCGACTTTAAAAATAACTGAATATATTGCACTTACAATACATAAATATGATCAATATTAAAAAGCATGCAATTCGCGTATTCCTTGAAATCAGTTGTTGCGCATGCGGTTTTTGTATAAACCGAATCAATCTGATCCAATAATTATGAATTTTTCTATGTTTCATTTAGTAAATAGCATCGTTCGATGCACTTTACTATGCAAAAATCATAAAAATGGCTAAAACTGACGCAACGTGCATACGATTTTTATGCGCATCCGATTTCATTAAACCTTTGAGCCCCGAAGACGTCCAGTTCTTTCCGTAATCATAGAACAATTTTTCTGTTCACGGATTTAATGCAACTATCCTAAATAGGATATGAACAAAATTTTGCATCGCTACATCCTTGCATTCGGGAGATACAGCACATTTTTTCTGAAAAATAAAATGCAAAATCTATAGAAAAACCATTTTAAATAATTTACTATATTCTTTTTTACAAAAATCAAAAATAATTCTGATGACAGAATACGTACAATTCGAATACGAGATTTAAATATTTTGGACTGTATAGACAAATAAGTACTGTACACGTTTATGCCATCTTCTCTATATTGAAAAGCTCATAACTTTACCAAAAATTTGAATTTATAAGATTTTTCATTTGATATGAGTTGTCCATAATCAGGCCTTGACGTATGAAATCCAAAGAATATGTATCTACTAACTACATATTAAATATAAGGTCTAAAACATTTTGTTGTCTGTGGGCAACATTGGGCCACAAGGGGTTACATAATTTGGACTGTATACACAAATTAGTACTGTACACAAGTTTGCCATCTTCTCTATATTGAAAAGCTCATAATTTACCAAAAATTGGATTTTTTCGATTTGTCTTTTGATATGTGTCGTCCATAATCAGGGCTTGGCATATGAAATCCAAAGAATATATATCTACCAGCAATATAAGCTCTAAAACATAATTTTGCCTGTTGGTAACATTGGGCCACAATAGTTTAAACTATATCTTTGGTACCTATCAAACATTTTAACGTTTATAAGAAAATACTGGTCATAAGTTATAAGACTATATTTAGTTTATATTATTAATTCTGTCATAGAAACAGTTAATGGAAATAGACAAAATATCCCTCCAAATTAAAGTGCAAATTAAAAAATCCACCTTTCCATTCCGACAAAAAAAAACATTCAAACTATTTTTTTATACCCTCCACCATAGTATGGAGGGTATATTAGTTTGTTTTTCTGTTTGTAACGCATCGAAATAATCATTTCCGACCCTATAAAGTATATATATTCTTGATCAGCGTAAAATTCTATGACGATCAAACCATGTCCGTCTGTTGTAATCACTCTAGCGTCTAAACGAATTGAGATAGATCGCCAAAATTTTGCATAGAGTCGTTTTTTGTCTGCAGGCAGGTCAAGTTCGAAGATAGGCATAGCTCCCATATAAGGGTACCCCCAAATTTTCGGTATTTTGAGGGTCTTGATCTCGTTTTTCAACCGAATTCGCTGAAATTAAGTAATTTGAATTTTTATTGGGTAGCAAATCCGACCGGATTTTTCACCGAATTGGCTGTAATTTAGTAATTTGAATTATTATTGCGTAGCAAATCTCTCCACAAAAAATTATAAATACAGGTTCATTTTTTTCGGGTAGCCCCCATTTAAGGGTACCCCTAATTTTCGATATTTTGAGCTTCTTGAGCGCGTTTTTCAACCGAATTCCCTGAAATTTTGTATTTTGCAGTCGTATATGGTAACAAATCTCCCCACCAAAAATTATTAATATTCACCCCTTTTTAGGGGTAGTCCCCATATAACCCCCTTTTTATACCCTCCACCATCAGAGATAGTCCGTCAGAAATAGTGACGTAAATGACATACATTTCCAACGTATAATACATACGTCAGAAACGTCGGAAACCCACCCAAAACCATTAGGTTTTTGACAAAATAGCTATTTCCATTAATCAATTTTGAAATAACGTATGCTTTACTCAAATCCATATCGAATTTCGAAATGTTCTTCTCCAAAAAGTTTAGAATTTTTTATCAGTTCTAGCAAAGAATATATATGTAAAAATAATATATATTCTTGAAAATAACAGTATATGGTAATAATATTGAAATAAATGACGTTTACTACATTTTTTACATTTTATACATGTATATGACGTTTTCGACGTTTACACCTTTTTGACAGTCGAAAACCTAAAAAATCGCCACACTGACCATCCCTGTCCACCATAGTATGGAGGGTATATTAGTTTAGTTTTTCCGTTTGTTACGCATCGAAATAATCTATTCCGACCCTGTAAAGTATATATATTCTTGATCAGCGTAAAATTCTATGACGATCTAAGCATGTCCGTCTGTTGTAATCACTCTAGCGTCTAAACGAATTGAGATAGATCGCCAAAATTTTGCATAGAGTCGTCTCAATATAGTGATATCTCCTGAAGGAAAGAATTAACATAAACAATTAAAATATTGGGTTCAAAATTGGTATATACCGGTCATTAATTAGGTATACCCCTCATATAATGATATCCCCAAATATTCACTACTTCCTTCAATATTGGTGCCCCTTTAGGCTTAGCCTCATATAACTTTGTAATCTAAAATTACAGTAGTTTGAAGATTTTGTACCCAACCACTTTTGGAGCTTTCAGATTTTAGGGAAAATCCCCATTAAAATTGCTGAAATTTGTATTTGGTGTACATAATGGTTTACATTAATCGGTTTGTAGAATTATCGATATATGCCCACTTTTTTGTATGTTCCCTATATTTTCATTGCATGTATCCATCAGTATAACTATGGTGGAGGGTATTCAAAGTTCGGTCCGGCCGAACTTAACGCTTTTTCACTTGTTTTTAATTGTATTCTTTTTTGTGCCTTCACTGTAAATATTCTGTACCTCGTGCTTAACAGAATACACTCTGTTAGTCGGTGCTGTTGTGTATGGATCAAACACCGCCAACTAGCTCTGCATTGTTTTGTTTACAGTTCAGTTCTGTCAGCACACTCCCAGTGTCAATTTGCGAATTTATGCAGTGTCCGTAAATAAAAATTGCACTGTTTGCTGCTGATTCTGTTCTACTAATCTGTAAGTAAAATATTTCTATTGTATTTTCTATATATGTAATGTTCTTTGCGAACTTCTATGAAATGTACAACATATTTTATAAATTTAAGTTTTGTGTTAAATCGATTGCTAAGATGTCGTGTACTTTGGTTCTCTTTGGCACATATTTTACGTGGATACAAACAACAGGGATTGTTTACGAACAAAAGCCCAGAGAGAATGAGAGATTGTAAACAACAAACACCGACACCGTATATTCTACAATTGTATGCATTCACATTCCACAGTGTTGTATGTTGTATTTTTCGTGGAGTTTATTAGAAAATTAATCATTTTTTATATTTATTTATCTATCTATATATGTATGTATATATGTATATAAAAATGAATTGCTGTTCGTTAGTCTTGCTAAAACTCGAAAACGGCTGTACGGATTTTTCTTATCTTAGTCTTGAAATGTTCGTGGAGCTTCAGGAAAGGTTTAAAAGGTTCAAAAAATTTGAAAATCGCGAAAATTTTGCAAAAAAAAAAAATATATGACGCATATTTGCATTTCCACGAATTTAGTATCGAGCTATTTTGGTTGCAACACGTCATAGATGTTATTTTGAGATATTATGAGTGAAAATTGGCCGCGTATCATTCCTCTAAGTCTACATTTGTCAATTATTGAAAAATTTTCCAAATATTTTATTATTATTTTTTTTTTCAATTGGATTGACATTGTCTTGAAACTATGTTAAATGAGTATACCTAAAAATTTAAAAGTATATCATTGAATTTACACGTGATCATTGTATGTACACATTTTCCATAGAATACCCGTAAATGTTGCGGCAAATGCTAGGATGGAAAATCAGAAGACATTCTAATGAAGTTCGTGTCCATTCAGGAAATTTGTTTGAAAATAATAATAGTAATAGTTCCATAGGAACATGTTGTTCCTTAAAGTATCAAATCAGGTGGTACAATTTTATGGTGGTTTTATGCCTAATCATTTGTCAATATCTTTGAACTTATATACAGAACACCTCGCATATAACCGACAAAAAAATGTGTATCACAGACAAAACTAATATACAAAATATTTTCTCTGCAAAAATCTATCATCAAGCTCAACTGGAAAGAGAACAATTAACGAAAAACCAGTAAACCAGCCAAGGCAAATACCTAATATGAAGGTTATACCAAAATTTACATCGAAATCATTTATTATAACAAAGAGTCTCATGATGTTACCTATTCAGGTTGGACATGCGACTATAAAATTGCAAATTGCAAAAACGGGGGTAAGAACTTAAACATATCGAAAAATTAAACGGGAAATATTTATGGCGTATTTTTAAAACGTTAAGCAATAGTGCATAATTTCTGGGATGATATTATTTATTCACTGGAATCCATTATGCCTAATTATAGCCAATTCTTTGAGAAAATTCGGTCTTTATTTAAAATACCGAAAATGGAGCGGGACCAGTATGTAGGATCTATATATAAAACTTGGACCAATATTGATAACTTTTAGTAGGATTTATGCTACCAAATAAAACAAGCAAACAACGAACTACAGCTGATTAGGTTGAAAAACATGCCCAAATCCCTAAAGGATCAAATAATGTGGAGGCTTTTGGAAAGCTTGGGCAAATTTTGTTAGGAACATTTTGTACTCAATGATGATCTAAAATATAAAATTAAGCCAAATTTCGAATATTACACATTGATAGTTTTAAGTAGAGATATTTTCTGCTCAGTAAGTATCCCTATTAAATTAGAAGCAATTCTGTTGAAGGCCGTGCCCAAGATCTTCAAAATACCGAATATTGAGAGCTACCATTATATGGCGGTACCCCGAAACATTACTAATTTTTGGTACGAAAACTTTCTGCTCAATGACAAACCAAAATATAATAAAATTACTACCAATTCTGTTGAAAAAATCGTCAAAATTCCTCATATTACAAAATACCGTTTTATGGGGACTACCTTTAAAAGAGAACCAATATGGAACATTTCAATACCAAATATTCTGAGAGTAGTAATGTATGTGCAAATTTCAAAGCTTTCTCTTATAGTGGAGGGTATACAAAGCTAACTTAATATTGGGCTACCGTAATGAGGAAGTCTTATAAATATAACGACGCCTCCGAACCATAGTATGCTAAGTCGACTTAGCATGTTTTAAAGTTCTTCACGATTTTAGATACTACGGTCCTTAATTTAAATTCTCTGAAATTTTGGTAATCATCGGCCAATCCAACCCAAAGTTATAAGCAAAAATGTACTTAGCATGGCACGTAAGATTCAATAAACTTTCATACTTTGAAAGCTTCTACTGAAAAACTCACTTTTCAGACTTAGCATACTATTCTTCGGAGGCGTCGATATTGGGAAAATGTAATTAACTCCGAAAGTCAAACTTATATGTGCATTGAAATTTATTAAAATTAATTTTTTTCTACGAATTCGAATATTACTACATTTATATCAACAGAAACATTAGAATGCAAAAATAGAAAAAAAATATTACAAAGATCTGTACACTCTACTTATAGTGGAGGGTTTAAAAACAAATCTAAAATTCCGAGAATTATAAATCAACAATATTGCTGGGCAAGACAACGTTTGCCGGGCCTGCTAGTATATATATAAAAACGAATTGCTGTTCGTTAATCTCGCTAAAACTCGAGAACGGCTGAACAGATTTTTCTTATATTAGTCTTGAAATGTTCGTGGAGTCCCAAAAAATGTTATGCAGCATATTGGCATTTCCACGAATTTAGAATGGAGCTATTTTGATTGTACCACTTCGATGTTGTTATTTTGAGATATTTTGGGCGAAAATTGGCAGCGTATCCTTCCTTTAAGCCTACATTTGTCAATTATTGAAAATTTTCAATATATGTATGCACATTATTATTTATTTATTATTTTTTTTTTTTTTGAATTGACATTGTATTGAAACATTTTTTGGGAGAATACAAAAAATAATTGAGAAGTATATCATTGGAACTACACGCGATCATTGTATGTATACCTTTCCATAGAATGCACGTACATTTTGGGACTAATGCAAGGATGGAAAATCAGAAGAGATTCTGAATCGAGTTCGTGTCTATTCAGGATATTCGGATTCTAAGATCCATGCCCTTGATTAATTAGTTTGAAAATAATAATAATAGGAAAAATATTTCCTTATCGTACCTGAAATGTTGATATGCCACAGGTGGTTATATGCCTAATCGTTTTTCAATATCTTTGAACATATAAACAGAACACCTCGCATATATCCGATACCAAAAATGTGTATCACGGAGAAAACTATTATAAGAGATATTTTCTTTGCAAAAATCTATCATTAACCGCTACTGAAAAAAGAACGCCTAACCAAAAATCAGCAATATTAGACAAAATAACCAAGACATAATATCTAATTTAAAGGTTATACTAAAACCTCCATCCGACGTTACCTATTCTTATTGAACATGCCAACTACCGATAATACTCAGGTTGGAAAACGGGGGTCAGAACTTCAACTTACCGAAAATTTAACGGGAAATAATTATGGCGTCTTTTTAAAACGATAAGATATAGTGCATAATTGGGATGATGTTTTTATTTACAGGAATCCGTTATGCCTAATTATAGCCAACTCTATGAGAAAATTCGGTCAATGTCTTTATAATACCGAAAATGCGACGAGACCTGTATGTATTGCTTTATGTAGGAAGATTTTACACCATATGACAAATTATGGGAGATACCATTATATGGGTGGTACCCGGGAACTTAGACCAATATTGATAATTCTTTGTAAGGAAATTTTGTACTCACCGATCATCTAAAATATAAAATTACTACCAATTCGGTTGAAACGCGTGACCAAGAATTCAAACATTAATAAATGTATAACCCCGAAACTTTAGAATGCAGTAATAGCAACACGACTCGCTAAGTCGCTTTATGTGTGCTCTGATAAATACCAAGGTATTACAAAGATCTGTTCATTCCACCTTATGGTGTAAGTTATAAATATTGCTGGGCAAGACAACGTTTGCCGGGCCCGCTAGTTTATGTATATAAAAACAAATGCAATTTTTTAATAAGAGTATTTGAAAGTATAAAGTGTCCCTGTAGGATATGTCTATAGTAAATAACTACTGACTTACTATTGGCATTGTCACCAATACTATTAACCGACCCAACGCAATGCATTTTACTATTTACATTTAACATATTCTTGCCTTTAAGAATGAACTAGTCATGGCATAACTATACAAGGTAGTCTCATGCAGTCGTATATTTCCAATATGTATGTTATGTTTTTAGTTAGTTGTAAATTTGCCAATCGCCATGCGTAACATTTTATAAAATTTATTTTTCATTTTATTTGAAATTAATATATGAATTCCATATTAAGAAGGGCTGACATTATCCATTTCTTAAATGAGATTCCCTTGTATAGTTATGCCATGGGACTAGTGGTTTGTACATATAGGCACAGCATCGCATATGTAGACGCGATCAATAGTAAGTCAATAGTTTGTTGTTATAGACAAAAGGACACATGTGTCTTTTATAATTTCTTTGTCTCAAAATTTTTTATACCCTCAGCCTTATGGCTAATGAGGGTACGTACATTTTGATACGGTGAAAATGGGCCTCATCGCAATATTGAATTTAGACCCAATGTTTCTTTGCACCAAATTCGTTTCAGAAAATTTGGAGTCGCTTTTATGATCCGAATTGGATGAAATTGGGCACATGCCACTTATTTGACTCAAGGACCATCTCTATTGAAATTGGATTTAGATATTTTCGTCCGAATTTATTTAAGGGGACCTCCGCCAATCTCGATTTTAAATTTTCAAGATTTTCATTGGGCTGGCAAATGAATACCAATGCATGTTAAGGTTTGTAACTTTACATATATAATTGAAGATTTAAAAGAAAAAACAATAATTTGGTGATTAAAGAAAATTCCTTATTTTTGATGGTGGGCAGTACAACTCCTCACTGAAACATCGGAATCCGGAAATTTCAGGGGTGTTAAAGAGTATATGTCTGACTCTCGTATGAACTAGGATTATTAGCTTCGCTCAAAAGTTAACAAAATGGCGGACCTTTTTTTACCACAAACTCAGTTAAAAAAAAAGATGTTCTTCGCCGATTGGCTTTATCCTAGTTCATACGATAGCTACACACTCCCAGAGAAACGTTATTAGTTTTTGAGTTATCGTGCCCGCCATTCGTAAAAATACTGCTTCGAGAAAAATGCGTTAAAAGTTTGAGAAAAGCTCTTGCCGTCACTTGGATATAGCTTCCATATATATTTTCGTCCGATTTTATGTAAATGGAGCAACAAACTCCCAATGTTTGTCCGATTGAGACAAAATTTTGTAAAGCGTACGGAATGGTGTGCTAAGTCTTATTGAAATCGGTTCGATTTAGACATAGCTCCCATATACCTCTTTAGCCGAATGTAAATGGTGCAGAAAGAGGGTTTGTCCGAGAGAGAGTGTTTATGCTTAAACGCTATCGTACTATTTTGTGCATAAGGAGATTGGACCTTCTTCGAAAAAGACTGTTATCTTCAGTTCGGAGCTTTATGGACATATGATAACCGAATTTTGTTGCCTGCTATTGAAGAATACGAATACGGTTTTGTTGCAAGGGGCATTTCCTGGCTGCGTAATTTCTCGTCGTAACGACGATGCACCCAACATAATTCGATTTAACACCATTAGACTTCTTTTATGGGCTTACGCCAATGATCGTGTTTGTGCAGTAAACCCTTGAGCACTTAAAAGCCAACATTCGTCATGTTATGGCTGAGATACAGTAAGCAGCAAAAGTTATGTTACCCCATATCAATAAAGTATTTAATAGTTCCTCACAAAATAATTATACATCATATACCCTTCACCACTTTGGGTACATACAAGAGATGCTAATATGAACATACAATATCCTGTTAAGAGAACAGACATAGCATTTGTGGAAGACCATTAAAATAGAATTTGTGTGATCTACATAGATATTTGAACCAATAAAAAAACATAAACTTACCATTCTGAAATCTATGAAAAATTGTATGTCAATCGGCAGACTTGGATTCTTTGGTGTATGGAAGCTATATGTAAATCTAGAAAACATCGGATCAGATGGAGACATATATGGAAGATATATATTCCTTTTGCATGTAACAAACATATAAGACATAATATCATTGTCAATATTGGTTCCGCATACCTAAACCTCATATAACGTTGCCCTCTATAAGATAAGATTTTATACACATGTTTCATCCTACTATGCGTTACAAATTTTGGGGTTTTGAGTTTTTAAAAAAAGACGCCTTTAAAATTGCTGAGTTTTGCATTTGGTCAACATAATGGTTTGAAACAATCGATTGGTAGAATTGTCGTTATAGGTCCACTTTTTGGTATGATCCCCATATTTCCATTTCACGTAACTGCCAGTATTCCTATGGTAGAAAGTATCAAAAATTCGGCTCGGCCGAACTTAACGCTTTTTTAACTTGTTTCAATTGCATTAATGAAATCGAATGTGGAAATTATTTGTAAAACATTTCGTCCTTCTAATTGGATTCCTTGTGTGCTTTTTTCGCCCTTAATTTATTGAACCGGTCTGCAGTTATAACAAGATGGGGGTTTTCATCATCGCAATGTTCTACAAAAATTTTGCTCATAAGAATTTAGGTGGGGTCCTCGAAATAGAGATATCGATATTTTAACGTTATAATTGAAGATCCTCAATTTTACCGGCATCACATTACTAAATTCTTTATTATGAATATTCGGATTCGTCGGAAATATTTACTAAAAACATATATAGTTAGGCCAAATAAACCAAAAAACCAGTGAGCGGAGCAGTATAGTCGGACGGTGCCGACCATATAATACCCTACACAGCTTCCACGAAAATCTAATTTTCTGTGGTTCGATATTCTGAGCTTGGGCAATATTTCGAGATATTTGCACCACCTTGGCCGACTAGAGGTCAACAAATATTATTAATAATATTCAGTTCAGCTCTTCTAATTACTTATGCAGATTCCCTTCACCGTGGGTTGTGTTGTGTGGTTCGGCTTTCAGTTGTTTGCTATAGATCGATATATAGTGTGGTAATGGGTTACTAAATAATATATGAATACGTAAGCACCTGTAAATACGGAACGACCAGCGACCGGAACGACCAGCAAACAAAAATAAAGTTTTGAATATTAACCGATCTTTACCAAACTTATTAGGGGTCTTCATTGGCCAGAACCTAACCTACGTGAAAAATTTCGTGAAGATTGATCCGTAACTGTGGCCTGTATCGTGTTTACAAATTATAATGAACAGACGGACCGACACATATATCTAGATCAACTCAGCTAGTCGAGATTTGACGATCGGTATACTTAAAGGGGGGCTAGGACCAATATTTCGCGTCGTTACAAAATCTTGGAGCTGCACAAAGCTATAATACCTAAGCCTAATATTAATTTTTGTTCATCATTTTTTATTTAGGACAGCAATATGTCTTCCTTCCTGAATGCCTGTCGTTTGTGCAAAAATATTTGTGACAATTCAATAACACTTTTTGATGAAATGGGGAATTTTACAGAGGCTTATCAAACATCAATTAAATTTTTCCCGCCATCGGTAAGTTCTAATCACGAAAACGACATACAGATGACAGTATTAAGTCTTCGACGATCTCCACAGAAGGATCAGGCAGAGAGCCATTTTCACGCTCTCTTTCAAACAAATAACTTTCAAATAGAGAACGCGTGCTGTGGTCTCCCTGATGTGCCTCTAGAGCGTAAAACTTGTCTTCAAAGTACAAAAAAGTAGACTTCAGATATCCTCAATATAGGGAATTATTCTATAGAAGAACTACAAAACATAAAACCAATGTATCTTTTATCATTACTTTTTATAGTTTCTTGAAATTGAAAACAGCGAACCAGATCCATTGGCGGTTTTGTGTGACGAATGTTGGCATCACATTTCCACTTTTGATGATTTCCAAAGGAATGTGGTTCTCGCCAAAGAGAAATATCTCAAAGATCTTGAAGAGGAAGCGATTTTCAAATATAATACAGCGAAAATTGTTCCCAACGAGACTATTAAATCAGCTGAAGAAACTGGGTTGAACTTTTGGGAGAATATAAAAATTCGTCGCAGTTTAGAGGAACATTCCGACACTATTTCAATTGCAAGCACTATAAAAGATAGCGAAGGTGATGATGAAGAGGCCAGAAAACGCTATGAAGAGTGTGTAAAATCGAATTTTGCTGGGCAAAATTCCAAATTAAATTGGTCACAAATACCTCAGACTGATCAACATGATGGGGGAGAAAGAGATTCCAACGATATTCCGACTACCAGTAGAAAAAGTTTAAAGAAGAAAAAACAAATATCCACTTCTGCTCAACTTGATGCCATTATAAGTCAATGGAGGCCGACTCTGAACTGTCGTATTTGCAATACAATTCATACAACTTTTACTCAGTTGTCGGACCACTTTAACGAAACGCATCCTGAAGAGCCTTACATTTTGGAATGTTGTAGTCGTAAATTCCGACTACGTTGTTATCTGGCAAGACATGCTCGATCACACTTAAATCCCAGGGTACGTCAGTGTTTAAATTGTGAACGCTGTGGTAATTCAGACAACAGATTGTTGAATCATCATCACATAGGTGAGTCTGGGGAAATCATGCCATCTACCGTGTCTCAAAAAAGTTTTGCCCCTAATGAACTAACAAAAGAACGAATAATTGTGATCGATGATGATGATGAGGACGGAAATTTGCATCATGTCACAGTGGAAGGTAGTCTTGTCACAGAAGAACCCACCATAGCCTATGAAGAAATCGATGTATCGAAATTTTTTATACAAAGTTCGATACCTCTCGTATGGGATAATATTGCAACAACTAGTAGCGATTTTTTAGCAGGAGATATTGACACCAATATTAAAGATGATTCTCGTGATCTCATTGAATATTCCCAAGAAGACACACTTTTAGGTGCTGGGAAAAGTGGTGGTCAGGTCAAAGAAACTCCCACGAGAGCCTATGATAAGAACGAAGAACAAAAATTTGATACACAAATTTCCGAACCCAATGTATCAGTATCGAATGATACGATATCAAAAAATGGTAGTAATTCACACCGCCAAACGCTACACAATCACAATGCAAAACGCGTTGCAACTTCGTCCAAGAGGTCAAAGAAACCCCTAAAATCCTTGGGTAAATGTCAAATATGTCGTCGTTACTTCAACGATCCACAAAAATACAAACAACATCTGATGTTCAAACATGACGGCGAGCAACAACGACACGTTTGTAGTTGTTGCAAACGATCGTTTAAACATCGTCGTTCTCTACTTCGTCATATCAAACAAAGTATTCCTTGCCTGGCTCATTGCGATGGCATGAAGAAAAGAAATCGCACTTGTAAAATTTGTTCGAAAACATTCAAACATCGTTCTGGTTTGTTTTATCATATGAATCTTATGCATCCTGTTGAATATTGAATTTAAAACCAAATGTATTGAAGATTTGAATATATATTTGAAAATAAAGTCAATTAATTTGATTACACTGTGCAGCACTAAAATCTTGAACCAATCGAGACCCCCAAAATCTTGAAGCTTGTGATGGTGGAAGAAAATCCCTAGCTGGGTTTTGCATTATTAGCTAAGATTTTCTTTTAAATTAATTTTTAAAATATTCGACTGGAGGTGGATTTTAACAATTTTCGAATAATACGTCCTTATTATTGAGTCTATATTTCGTGAACTATTCGAAATATAGCTTTCTCTCTTAAGCAATATTCTTCCTCTTAATTAGAACTAAAAATTTGTTCTTGAGATAAAATCAATAAAACATCACCATCATACAGAAAATAGCACAGCTGCACGACACGACCAAACAATATATGACAAGAAGATAGCCAATAGCAAATCAAACCACTCTTCTTAAAACCCCGATTTCACATAGTTATAGCCTCACTAATTCATCAAAATGAACCAAAAAAAAATCACTCCCAATTGTATGTTTATAGAAATAAAAATTGCTATGCTTTTCAATAAATAGGTACAAAATTAAAGTAAAAATTAAAATGTTTGGGCCCTTTGGTTTTTTTTCGAAGACATGTCGCTGCCATATATGCACAGGGTAATATGCAGCGGTGGCAACAATATGTCACTTATATTTATACCCTTCACCACACTGTGGTACAGGGCATTATGTCTTTGTGCATATGTTTGTAACAGGCAAAAGGAAACGAGATAGACACATGGTTCCTTTTTAGAATATGCATAGAATCACTTTCTAAGTCGATTTATGCATGTCCGTCCGTCTGTCCATGTTAAATTGTAAACAAAGTACAGGTCGCATTTATGATCCGAATTGGATGAAATTTGGCACAGCTAGTCTATTTGGCGCAAGGACGAACCCTATTGAAATTGGAAAAACACGGTTCCGATTTAGACATAGCTACCATATATATTTTCGTCAGACTTCATGTAAATGGTGTACCAAAGTCCCTATATATCTTCCGATTTGCACGAAATTTGGCACAGCGTACTGAATTGGATCTAGAATGATGTGTGCCAAGTTTGGTGAAAACCGGTTCAGATTTAAATATAGCTCCCATATATATTTTCGTTCGATTTAAGGTAAACGGGGCACCAAAGTCCCTATACATATTCGATTTGCATGAAATTTGGCATAGGGTACTGAATTACGTTCAGAATGATGTGTGCTCAATTTCGTGAAAATCGGTTCAGATATAGATATAGCTCCCATTTATATATTCGTCAGATTTAAGGTAAATGGTGCTCCAACGTCCCTAAATAACTTTCGATTTGCACGAAATTTGTACTTATTTATTGAAAAAGCATAGCATTCTATAAACATACAATTGGGAGTGAATTTCTTTGGTTCATTTTGATGAATTTGTGAGGCTAGGAAGGAGTCAACCAATGAAATCGGGGTTTTAAGAAGAGTGGTTTGATTTGCTATTGGCTATCCTCTTGTCATATATTGTTTGGTCGAGTCAGTAGCAGTTTCT